>NC_044557.1:38660277-38662354 GCF_007565055.1 Rhinopithecus roxellana
CCTCAAAGACAGTGTTAATGGACTGCTCCACGAAACATCAGTGTAACTCTGTGAGATGAATTCACACATCACCAGGCAGTTTCTAAGAAAGCTTCTTTCTAGTTTTCATCTGTGGATATATCCTTGTCACCGTAAGCTTCATTGCGCTATGAAGTGTCTAATTGCAGATTTCCAGAAAACTGTGTTAACAAACTGATCACTGAAGAGAAACGTGTAACTCTGAGAGTTGCATTCACACATGGCAATGCAGTTTCTCAGAAAGCTTCTCTTTAGTTATTATGTGAGGATATGTCCTTTTTCACCATAGCCCTCAATGAGCTCCCAAATATACCTTTGCAGAATCCCTGACAACAGTGTTAGCAAACTGTTCCAGAAGGGAAGGTGGAACTCTGTGTGACGAAGTCACACATCAGAAAGCAATCTCTCAGAAAGCTTCTCTCTACTCTTATGTGACGATATTTCCTTTCTCACCATGGGCCCTATGGGCTCCCAAATATCACTTTCCAGATTCCACGAAAAGAGTGTTAGCAAACTGCTTTCTGAAGTCTAAGTTATAAGTCTGGGAGATGAACTCACAGATCAGAAAGAAGTTTCTCAGAAAGCTTCTTTCACGTTTTGAACGGATGAAATTCCTTTATCAGCGTAGGCCTCAAAGCGATGCAAGGAAGCCCTCTCAGTTTCCTCAAAGACAGTGTTAATGGACTGCTCCACGAAACATCAGTGTAACTCTGTGAGATGAATTCACACATCACCAGGCAGTTTCTAAGAAAGCTTCTTTCTAGTTTTCATCTGTGGATATATCCTTTGTCACCGTAAGCTTCATTGCGCTATGAAGTGTCTAATTGCAGATTTCCAGAAAACTGTGTTAACAAACTGATCACTGAAGAGAAACGTGTAACTCTGAGAGTTGCATTCACACATGGCAATGCAGTTTCTCAGAAAGCTTCTCTTTAGTTATTATGTGAGGATATGTCCTTTTTCACCATAGCCCTCAATGAGCTCCCAAATATACCTTTGCAGAATCCCTGAAACAGTGTTAGCAAACTGTTCCAAGAAGGGAAGGTGGAACTCTGTGTGACGAAGTCACACATCAGAAAGCAATCTCTCAGAAAGCTTCTCTCTACTCTCTATGTGACGATATTTCCTTTCTCACCATGGGCCCCTATGGGCTCCCAAATATCACTTTCCAGATTCCACAAATAGAGTGTTAGCAGACTGCTTTGTGAAGTCTAAGTTATAAGTCTGGGAGATGAACTCACAGATCAGAAAGAAGTTTCTCAGAAAGCTTCTTTCACGTTTTGAACGGATGAAATGTCCTTTATCAGCGTAGGCCTCAAGGCGATGCAAGGAAGCCCTCTCAGTTTCCTCAAAGACAGTGTTAATGGACTGCTCCACGAAACATCAGTGTAACTCTGTGAGATGAATTCACACATCACCAGGCAGTTTCTAAGAAAGCTTCTTTCTAGTTTTCATCTGTGGATATATCCTTTGTCACCGTAAGCTTCATTGCGCTATGAAGTGTCTAATTGCAGATTTCCAGAAAACTGTGTTAACAAACTGATCACTGAAGAAAGAAACGTGTAACTCTGAGAGTTGCATTCACACATGGCAATGCAGTTTCTCAGAAAGCTTCTCTTTAGTTATTATGTGAGGATATGTCCTTTTTCACCATAGCCCTCAATGAGCTCCCAAATATACCTTTGCAGAATCCCTGACAACAGTGTTAGCAAACTGTTCCAGAAGGGAAGGTGGAACTCTGTGTGACGAAGTCACACATCAGAAAGCAATCTCTCAGAAAGCTTCTCTCTACTCTTATGTGACGATATTTCCTTTCTCACCATGGGCCCCTATGGGCTCCCAAATATCACTTTCCAGATTCCACGAAAAGAGTGTTAGCAAACTGCTTTCTGAAGTCTAAGTTATAAGTCTGGGAGATGAACTCACAGATCAGAAAGAAGTTTCTCAGAAAGCTTCTTTCACGTTTTGAACGGATGAATTTCCTTTATCAGCGTAGGCCTCAAAGCGATGCAAGGAAGCCCTTCTCAGTTTCCTCAAAGACAGTGTTAATGGACTGCTC
>NC_044557.1:38662454-38665922 GCF_007565055.1 Rhinopithecus roxellana
TTGGGAGCCCATAGGGGCCCATGGTGAGAAAGGAAATATCGTCACATAGAGTAGAGAGAAGCTTTCTGAGAGATGCTTTCTGATGTGTGACTTCGTCACACAGAGTTCCACCCTTCCCTTCTTGGAACAGTTTGCTAACACTGTTGTCAGGGATTCTGCAAAGGTATATTTGGGAGCTCATTGAGGGCTATGGTGAAAAAGGACATATCCTCACATAATAACTAAAGAGAAGCTTTTGAGAAACTGCACTACCATGTGTGAATGCAACTCTCAGAGTTACACGTTTCTCTTCAGTGATCAGTTTGTTAACACAGTTTTCTGGAAATCTGCAATTAGACACTTCATAGCACAACGAAGCTGACGGTGACAAAGGATATATCCACAGATGAAAACTAGAAAGAAGCTTTCTTAGAAACTGCCTGGTGATGTGTGAATTCATCTCCAGAGTTACACTGGTGTTTCGTGGAGCAGTCCATTAACACTGTCTTTGAGGAAACTGAGAAGGGCTTCCCTTGCAATCGCTTTGAGGCCTACGCTGATAAAGGAATTTCATCCGTTCAAAACGTGAAAGAATCTTTCTGAGAAACTTCTTTCTGATCTGGTTAGTTCATCTCCCAGACTTATAACTTAGACTTCAGAAAGCAGTTTGCTAACACTCTTTTCGTGGAATCTGGAAAGTGATATTTGGAGCCCATAGGGGCCCATGGTGAGAAAGGAAATATCGTCACATAAGAAGTAGAGAGAAGCTTTCTGAGAGATTGCTTTCTGATGTGTGACTTCGTCACACAGATTTCCACCCTTCCCTTCTTGGAACAGTTTGCTAACACTGTTGTCAGGGATTCTGCAAAGGTATATTTGGGAGCTCATTGAGGGCTATGGTGAAAAAGGACATATCCTCACAAAATAACTAAAGAGAAGCTTTCTGAGAAACTGCATTGCCATGTGTGAATGCAACTCTCAGAGTTACACGTTTCTCTTCAGTGATCAGTTTGTTAACACAGTTTTCTGGAAATCTGCAATTAGACACTTCATAGCGCAATGAAGCTTACGGTGACAAAGGATATATCCACAGATGAAAACTAGAAAGAAGCTTTTAGAAACTGCCTGGTGATGTGTGAATTCATCTCACAGTTACACTTATGTTTCGTGGAGCAGTCCATTAACACTGTCTTTAGGAAACTGAGAAGGGCTTCCTTGCATCGCTTTGAGGCCTACGCTGATAAAGGAAATGTCATCCGTTCAAAACGTGAAAGAAGCTTTCTGAGAACTTCTTTCTGATCTGTGAGTTCATCTCCCAGACTTATAACTTAGACTTCAGAAAGCAGTTTGCTACACTCTTTTCGTGGGTGAAAAACATGATCACTGAAGAGAAACGTGTAACTCTGAGAGTTGCATTCACACATGGCAATGCAGTTTCCAGAAAGCTTCTCTTAGTTATATGTGAGGATATGTCCTTTTTCACCATAGCCTCAATAGCTCCCAAATATACCTTTGCAGAATCCCTGACAACAGTGTTAGCAAACTGTTCCAAGAAGGAAGGGTGGAACTCTGGTGACGAAGTCACACATCAGAAGCAATTCTCGAAAGCTTCTCTCTACTTCTTATGTGACGATATTTCCTTTCTCACCATGGGCCCCATGGGCTCCCAAATATCCTTTCCAGATTCCACGAAAAGAGTGTTAGCAAACTGCCTTCTGAGTCTAGTTTAAGTCTGGGAGATGAACTCACAGATCAGAAAGAAGTTTCTCAGAAAGCTTCTTTCACGTTTTGAACGGATGAAATTCCTTATCAGCGTAGGCCTCAAAGCGATGCAAGGAAGCCCTTCTCAGTTTTCCTCAAAACAGGTTTAATGGACTGCTCCACGAAACTAAGTGTAACTCTGTGAGATGAATTCACACATCACAGGCAGTTTCTAAGAAAGCTCTTTCTAGTTTCATCTGTGGATATATCCTTTGTACCGGTAAGCTTCATTGCGCTATGAAGTGTCTAATGCAGATTTCCAGAAAACGTGTTAACAAACAACTGATCACTGAGAGAAACGTGTAATCTGAGAGTTGCATTCACACATGGCATGCAGTTTCTAGAAAGCTTCTCTTTAGTTATTATGTGAGGATATGTCCTTTTTCACCATAGCCATCAATGAGCTCCCAAAATACCTTTGAGAATCCCTGAAACAGTGTTAGCAAACTGTTCCAAGAAGGGAAGGTGGAAACTCTGTGTGACGAAGTCAAACATCAGAAAGCAATCTCTCAGAAAGCTTTCTCTACTTTTATGTGACCGTATTCCTTTCTCACATGGGCCCTATGGGTCCCAAATATCACTTTCCAGATCCACGAAAAGAGTGTTAGCAAACTGCCTTCTGAAGTCTAAGTTATAAGTCTGGGAGATGAACTCAACAGATCAGAAAGAAGTTCTCAGAAAGCTTCTTTCACGTTTTGAACGGAGAAATTTCCTTTATGCACGTAGGCCTCCAAAGCGATGCAAGGAAGCCCTTCTCAGTTTCCTCAAAGACAGTGTTAATGGACTGCTCCACGAACAAATCAGGTAAATCTGTGAGATGATCACACATCACCAGGCAGTTTCTAAAAAAGTTCTTTCTAGTTATCGTGGGATATATCCTTTGTCACCGTAAGCTTCATTGCGCTATGAAGTGTCTAATTGCAGATTTCCAGAAAACTGTGTTAACAAACTGATCACTGAAGAGAACGTGTAACTCTGAGAGTTGCATTCACACATGGCAATGCAGTTTCTCAGAAAGCTTCTCTTTAGTTATTATGTGAGGATATGTCCTTTTCACCATAGCCATCAATGAGGCTCCCAAATATACTTTGCAGAATCCTGACAACAGGTTAGCAAACTGTTCCAAGAAGGGAAGGTGGAACTCTGTGGACGAAGTCACACATCAGAAAGCAATCTCTCAGAAAGCTCTTCTCTCTACTTTTATGTGACGTATTTCCTTTCTCACCAGGGCCCTATGGGTCCCAAATATCCACTTTCCAGATTCCCCGAAAAGAGTGTTAGCAAACTGCTTCTGAGTCTAAGTTAAGTCTGGGAGTGAACTCACAGATCAGAAAGAAGTTTCTCAGAAAGCTTCTTTCACGTTTTGAACGAGGTGAATTTCCTTTATCAGCGTAGGCCTCAAAACGATGCAAGGAAGCCTTCTCAGTTTCTCTCAAAGACAGTGTTAATGGACTGCTCACGAAACACAGTGTAACTCTGTGAGATGAATTCACATACACAGGCAGTTTCTAGAAAGCTTCTTTCTAGTTTTCATCTGTGGATATATCCTTTGTCACGTAAGCTTCATTGCGTATGAGTGTCTAATTGCAGATTTCCAGAAAACTGTGTTAACAAACTGATCACTGAAGAGAAAACGTGTAACTCTGAGAGTTGCATTAAACATGGCAAAATGCAGTTTCTCAGAAAGCTTCTCTTTAGTTATTATGTGAGGATATGTCCTTTGCACCA
>NC_044557.1:38666022-38709342 GCF_007565055.1 Rhinopithecus roxellana
AAACAAGCCGCTGGGAAGCTCGAACTGGGTGGAGCTCACAGCAGCTCAAGGAAACCTGCCTGTCTCTGTAGACTCCAACTCTGGGGACAGGGCACAGATAAATAACAACAACAAAAAGGCACCAGAACCTCTGCAGATGCAAACGACTCTGTCTGACAGCTTTGCAGAGAGCAGTGGATCTCCCAACACGGAGGTTGAGATATGAGAAGGGACAGACTGCCTGCTCAAGTGGGTCCCTGACCCCTGAGTAGCCTCACTGGGAGACATCCCCCACTAGGGGCACTCTGACACCCCACACCTCACAGGGTGGACTACACCCCTGAGAGGAAGCTTCCAAAGTAAGAATCAGACAGGTACACTCGCTGTTCAGCAATATTCTATCTTCTGCAAACTCTGCTGCTGATACCCAGGCAAACAGGGTCTGGAGTGGACCTCAAGCAATCTCCAACAGACCTATAGCTGAGGGTCCTGACTGTCAGAAGGAAAACTATCAGACAGGCAGGACACCTATACCAAAACCCCATCAGTACGTCACCATCATCAAAGACCAGAGACAGATAAAACCACAAAGATGGGGAAAAAGCAGGGCAGAAAAGCTGGAAATTCAAAAACTAAGAGTGCATCTCCCCCTGCAAAGGAGCGCAGCCCATCGCCATCAACGGATCAAAGCTGGTCAGAGAATGACTTTGACGAGATGAGAGAAGAAGGCTTCAGTCCATCAAACTTCTCAGAGCTAAAGGAGGAATTAAGTACCCAGCGCAAAGAAACTAAAAATCTTGAAAAAAGAGTGGAA
Source organism: Rhinopithecus roxellana (assembly GCF_007565055.1). Lineage (NCBI taxonomy): Eukaryota > Metazoa > Chordata > Mammalia > Primates > Cercopithecidae > Rhinopithecus > Rhinopithecus roxellana. The sequence goes on from NC_044557.1 coordinate 38,666,816, forward strand.
GAATTGACAGCTAGGCTAATTAATGCAGAGAAGGTCATAAACGAAATGACAGAGATGAAAACCATGCTACGAGAAATACGTGACAAATGCACAAGCTTCAGTAACCCACTCGATCAACTGGAAGAAAGAGTATCAGCGATTGAGGATCAAATGAATGAAATGAAGTGAGAAGAGAAACCAAAAGAAAAAAGAAGAAAAAGAAATGAACAAAGCCTGCAAGAAGTGTGGGATTATGTAAAAAGACCAAATCTACGTCTGATTGGGGTGCCTGAAAGTGAGAGGGAAAATGGAACCAAGTTGGAAGACACTCTTCAGGACATCATCCAGGAGACCTTCCCCAACCTAGTAGGGGAGGCCAACATTCAAATTCAGGAAATACAGAGAACACCACAAAGATACTCCTCGAGAAGAGCAACTCCAAGACACATAATTGCCAGATTCACCAAAGTTGAAATGAAGGAAAAAATCTTAAGGGCAGCCAGAGAGAAAGGTCGGGTTACCCACAAAGGGAAGCCCATCAGACTAACAGCAAATCTCTCGGCAGAAACTCTACAAGCCAGAAGAGAGTGGGGGCCAATATTCAACGTTCTTAAAGAAAAGAATTTTAAACCCAGAATTTCATATCCAGCCAAAAAAGTTTCATCAATGAAGGAGAAATAAAATCCTTTACAGATAAGCAAATGCTTAGAGATTTTGTCACCACCAGGCCTGCCTTACAAGAGACCCTGAAGGAAGCCTTAAACATGGAAAACAACAACCAGTACCAGCCATTGCAAAAACATGCCAAAATGTAAAGACCATCAAGGCTAGGAAGAAACTGCATCAACTAACGAGCAAAATAACCAGTTAATATCATAATGACAGGATCAAGTTCACAGATAACAATAGTAACCTTAAATGTAAATGGACAAAATGCTCCAATTAAAAGACACAGACTGGCAAACTGGATAAAGAGTCAAGACCCATCAGGCTGCTGTATTCAGGAGACCCATCTCACATGCAGAGACATACATAGGCTCAAAATAAAGGGATGGAGGAAGATCTACCAAGCAAATGGAGAACAAAAAGAAGCAGGGGTTGCAGTCCTAGCCTCTGATAAAACAGACTTTAAACCATTAAAGATCAAAAGAGACAAAGAAGGCCATTACATAATGGTAAAGGGATCAATTCAACAGGAAGAGCTAACTATCCTAAATATATATGCACCCAATACAGGAGCACCCAGATTCATAAAGCAAGTCCTTAGAGACTTACAAAGAGACTTAGACTCCCATACAATAATAATGGGAGACTTCAACACTCCACTGTCAACATTAGACAGATCAACGAGACAGAAAGTTAACAAGGATATCCAGGAATTGAAATCGTCTCTGCACCAAGCGGACCTAATAGACATCTATAGAACTCTCCACCCCAAATCAACAGAATATACATTCTTCTCAGCACCACATCGCACTTATTCCAAAATTGACCACATAATTGGAAGTAAAGCACTCCTCAGCAAATGTAAAGGAACAGAAATTATAACAAACTGTCTCTCAGACCACAGTGCAATCAAACTAGAACTCAGGACTAAGAAACTCAATCAAAACCACTCAACTACATGGAAACTGAATAACCTGCTCCTGAATGACTACTGGGTACATAATTAAATGAAGGCAGAAATAAAGATGTTCTTTGAAACCAATGAGAAGAAAGATACAACATACTGGAATCTCTGGGACACATTTAAAGCAGTGCGTAGACGGAAATTTATAGCACTAAATGCCCACAAGAGAAAGCAGGAAAGATCTAAAATTGACACTCTAACATCACAATTAAAAGAACTAGAGAGGCAAGAGCAAATACATTCAAAAGCTAGCAGAAGGCAAGAAATAACTAAGATCAGAGCAGAACTGAAGGAGATAGAGACACAAAAAACCCTCCAAAAAATCAATGAATCCAGGAGTTGGTTTTTTGAAAAGATCAACAAAATTGACAGACCGCTGGCAAGACTACTAAAGAAGAAAAGAGAGAGGAATCAAATAGACGCAATAAAAAATGATAAAGGGGATATCACCACCGACCCCACAGAAATACAAACAACCATCAGAGAATACTATAAACACCTCTACACAAATCAACTAGAAAATCTAGAAGAAATGGATAATTTCCTGGACACTTACACTCTCCCAAGACGAAACCAGGAAGATGTTGAATCCCTGAATAGACCAATCACAGGCTCTGAAATTGAGGCAACAATCAATAGCCTAGCCACCAAAAAAAGTCCAGGACCAGATAGAATCACAGCTGAATTCTACCAGAGGTACAAGGAGGAGCTGGTACCATTCCTTCTGCAACTATTCCAATCAATAGAAAAGAGGGAATCCTCCCTAGCTCATTTTATGAGGCCAATATCATCCTGATACCAAAGCCTGGAAGAGACACACACACAAAAAAAAGAATTTTAGACCAATATCCCTGATGAACATCGATGCAAAAATCCTCAATAAAATACTGGCAAACCGGATTCAGCAGCACATCAAAAAGCTTATCCACCATGATCAAGCGGGCTTCATCCCTGGGATACAAGGCTGGTTCAACATTCGCAAATCAATAAACGTAATCCAGCATATAAGCAGAACCAAAGACAAGAACCACATGATTATCTCAATAGATGCAGAAAAGGCTTTTGACAAAATTCAACAGCCCTTCATGCTAAAAGCGCTCAATAAATTCGGTATTGATGGAACGTACCTCTCAATAATAAGAGCTATTTATGACAAACCCACAGCTAATATCATACTGAATGGGCAAAAACTGGAAAAATTCCCTTTGAAAACTGGCACAAGACAGGGATGTCCTCTCTCACCACTCCTATTCAACGTAGCATTGGAAGTTCTGGCTAGGACAATCAGGCAAGAGAAAGAAATCAAGGGTATTCAGTTAGGAAAAGAAGAAGTCAAATTGTCCCTGTTTGCAGATGACATGATTGTATATTTAGAAAACCCCATTGTCTCAGCCCAAAATCTCCTTAAGCTGATAAGCAACTTCAGCAAAGTCTCAGGATACAAAATTAATGTGCAAAAATCACAAGCATTCTTATACACCAGTAACAGACAAACAGAGAGCCAAATCATGAATGAACTTCCATTCACAATTGCTTCAAAGAGAATAAAATACCTAGGAATCCAACTTACAAGGGATGTCAAGGACCTCTTCAAGGAGAACTACAAACCGCTGCTCAGTGAAATCAAAGAGGACACTAACAAATGGAAGAACATACCATGCTCATGGATAAGAAGAATCAATATCGTGAAAATGGCCATACTGCCCAAGGTTATTTATAGATTCAATGCCATCCCCATCAAGCTACCAATGAGTTTCTTCGCAGAATTTGAAAAAACTGCTTTAAAGTTCATATGTAACCAAAAAAGAGCCCGCATTGCCAAGACAATCCTAAGCCACAAGGACAAAGCTGGAGGCGTCACGCTACCTGACTTCAAACTATACTACAAGGCTACAGTAACCAAAACAGCATGGTACTGGTACCAAAACAGAGCTATAGACCAATGGAACAGAACAGAGTCCTCAGAAATAATACCACACATCTACAGCCATCTGATCTTTGACAAACCTGAGAGAAACAAGAAATGGAGAAAGGATTCCCTATTTAATAAATGGTGCTGGGAAAATTGGCTAGCCATAAGTAGAAAGCTGAAACTGGATCCTTTCCTTACTCCTTATACGAGGATTAATTCAAGATGGATTAGAGACTTAAATGGTAGACCTAATATCATAAAAACCCTAGAAGAAAATCTAGGTAGTACCATTCAGGACATAGGCATGGGCAAGGACTTCATGTCTAAAACACCAAAAGCAACGGCAGCAAAAGCCAAAATTGACAAATGGGATCTAATTCAACTCAAGAGCTTCTGCACAGCAAAAGAAACTACCATCAGAGTGAACAGGCAACCTACAGAACAGGAGAACATTTTTGCAACCTACTCATCTGACAAAGGGCTAATATCCAGAATCTACAAAGAACTCAAACAAATATACAAGAAAAAAACAAACAACCCCCATCAAAAAGTGGAGAAAGGATATGAACAGACATTTCTGAAAAGAAGACATTCATACAGCCAACAGACACATTAAAAAATGCTCATCATCACTCGCCATCAGAGAAATGGAAATCAAAACCACAATGAGATACCATCTCACACCAGTTAAAATGGCAATCATTAAAAAGTCAGGAAACAACAGGTGTTGGAGAGGATGTGGAGAAATAGGAACACTTTTACACTGTTGATGGTATTGTAAACTAGTTCAACCATTATGGAAAACAGTATGGCGATTCCTCAAGGATCTAGAACGAGATGTACGATATGACCCAGCCATCCCACTACTGGGTATATACCCAAAGGATTATAAATTATTCTACTACAAAGACACATGAACACATGTTTATTGCAGCACTATTCACAATAGCAAAGACTTGGAATCAACCCAAATGTCCATCTGTGACAGACTGGATTAAGAAAATGTGGCACATATACACCATGGAATACTATGCAGCCATAAAAAAGGATGAGTGCTTGTCCTTTGCAGGGACATGGATGCAGCTGGAAACCATCATTCTTAGCAAACTATCACAAGAACAGAAAACCAAACACCGCATGCTCTCACTCATAGGTGGGAACTGAACAATGACATCACTTGGACTCGGGAAGGGGAACGAACATCACACACTGGTGCCTATCATATGGAGGGGGTAGGGGGGAGGGATTGCATTGGGGAGTTATACATGATATAAATGATGAATTGATGGGTGCTGACGAGTTGATGGGTGCAGCACACCAACATGGCACAAGTATACATATGTAACAAACCTGCATGTTATGCACATGTACCCTAGAACTTAAAGTATAATAAAAGTAAATAAATAAATAAATTTAAAAAAAGAAAAGAAGGAAAGATAACATTTAACTAAGTACATTAAAAAAAAAACTCAAAAGAAGCTACCTATTAAATTGCTTTGTGATGTATGGAGTCATCTTTCAGAGTTAATCCTTTCTGCTGATTGAATAGGTTGGATACAAAGTTTTTGGAGAATCTGGGAAGGAACATTTGGTAGCCCACTGGAGCCTGTGGGGAAAAAAACAGATATTCCCAGATCATAACAATATATAAGCTATCTGTGAAACTGCTTTGTGATGTGTGGATGCATCTCAGAGACGTTCTCTGAGAAGTGGTGAGACCACAGGAAATGCTGGAAGCCTCCCAAAGCTGTCCTGGGCAGTCAGTAAAGCCCCAAGCTTTGGAGCAGCGTGCCTCTGTCTCTAGCAGAAGGCCCCCACGAGCAAAAACGAGGCCACAGTGTGGTGTGGGCAGGCAGCAGGGACTCGGGGTGTTGTTGAGGCAGGTAGAGGAGTTAAGTGGCGAGACAGCAGGGAATGCTAGGAGGATCCAAAGGAGGCCACTTCCCTCCCACAAGCTCTCAAGGATGTCCCGGTCATGCTGTAAAGCCTCAAACTTTGGAACAAGGTGCCTGCGTCTTTTGCAAAAAGCCGCCACAAGAGATAATGAGGCCATAGGGTAGCATAGGGAATCCGCAGAAACTCAGGCGGACGTTGAGGCAGACAGAAGAAACATAGAGAGACTGCTGGGTATGCTGGCAGCCTCACCAAAAGGCATCTCCCATCCCTGCCTTGGGGGCTACTGGGATGGGAGAAGCGTCCTTTGGGGGCTCCCAACCTTCCCTGTGGTCTCTTGCCTTCTCCCCTCTGCCTGCCTAAAGTTCCCCCTGAGTCGCTGCGAGCAACCCAGACCTCCCTGCAGCCCTGTTTTTCCTTGTGGGGGCCTTATGTCAGAAAGACAGGCATCCTGATCCAAAGCCTGGGGCTTTACAGCATGCCTGGGAGAGCCCTGTGGGCTTTGGGTATGAGAGAGATATCCTTAAGAGGCTCCCAGCATTTCCTGCTATCTCGCCACATCTCTGTTCTGCTTGCCTCGACATCCCGTTGAGTCCCTGTGTCCCGCCCACGCCATTCTGCGGCTGCACTTTCACTTGTGGGGGCCTTCAGCCAGAGACACAGCTCCAAAGACTGGGGCTTAACAGCATGACCATGACAGACTTGGGGGCTTATGGGATGAGAGGGGCCTTTTAGGGAGGTTCCCAGCATTCCCTGAGGTCTGGCTGTTCTCCCCTCTGGCTGCCTAAACGTCCCCATGAGTTCCTACGGCCCGCCCACGCGATGCTGCTGTTCCGTTTTCGCTTGTGGGGGCCTTCCGTGAGAGACACAGGGGTGCTGCTCCAAAGCCTGGGCCTTTCAGCCTGCCAACGACAGCCCTGGGTGCTTCTAGAATAGGAGAGGCCTTCTTGGGATGATTTCAGAATTCCCTGTTGTCTCAACCCTTCTGCCCTTTTCATGCCTCAACATCACCCTGAGTACCTGTGGCCCGCCTACGCCACCCTACGATGCCATTTTCTCTTGTCGCAGCCTTCCGTGACAGACAGAGGAACCCTGCGGTCGTGCCGCTTCTCCCCTATGTCTGTTTCAACATCCTGTGAGTCCCTGCAGCCTGCCCACGCCACTCTGAGGTCCCGTTTTCGCTTGGGGAAACCTTCCTGGAGAGACATTTGCACCCTGCTCCAAAGCCTGGGGTTTCACCACCCACCTGAAACAGCTCTGGGGGATTCTGGGATGAAGGAGTCATCCTTAGGAGGATCCCAGCACTCCCTGTGATCTCGCCGCTTCTCTCTTCTGCCTGCCTCAACGTCCCCCTTAGTCCCTGGGGTCCACCCACACCACCCAGTGGCTCCATCTTCGCTTGTGGGGGCATTCCGCGAGAGACACAGGCACACTGCTCTAAAGCCTGGGGTTTCACAGCCCACATGGGACAGCCCTTGTGGCTTATGTAATGGGGGAGACCTTTTTGGGAGGACCCAGCATTCCCTGTGGTCTCATCCCTTCTACCCTCTGCTTGCCACAATGTTCCCCTGAGTCCCTGCAGCCCTCCCATGCCACACTGTAGCCCCGTTTTCACTTGAGGGGTTTTCCTCGAGAGACACAGCCACCTTGCTCCAAAGACTGTGGCATTACAGCCTGCCCAGGTCAGCCCTGGGTGCTTCTGGGATGGGAGAGGTTTTCTTAAAAGGATCCAAGCATTCCCTTCGTTCTCGCTGTTTCTCCCCTCCCTCTGCCTCAACATCCCTCTGAGTCCCTGTTGCCCGCCCATGCCACACTGCAGCCCCATTTTGGCTTGGGGAGCACTCCCTGAGAGATACAGGTACCCTGCTTGAAAACGTGTGGTTCTACAGCACGCCCAGGACAGCTCTTGTGGCTTCTGGATTGGGAGACCCCTCCTCAGGAAACTCTCAGCATTCCCTTCGGTGTCGCTGCTTCTTTCCTCTGTCTGCCTTATAGTTCCCCTGAGTCCCTGTGACTCACCCACGTCACCCTATGGCCCCGAAGTCACTTTGGGGGGCCTTGCACAAGAGGCACAGGTATCCTGCTCCAAAGCCTAGGGTTTTATAGGCCACCTGCGACAACACTTGGACTTCTGGGATGGGAGAGGGCTCCGTGGGAGGCTCCAAGCATTCGCTGCATCTCACCACTTCTCCCCACTGCCTGCCTCAACGTCCCACTGAGTCCCTGCAGGCCCACCCATGCCATCCTGCGGCCCAGTTTTCTCTTGTGGGGGCCTTCTGGGAGAGACATAGACAGACTGCTTTAAAGCCGGAAACTTAGCCCGCTAGGGATAGCCCTGGGGCTTCTGGGATCGTTGAAGCTTCCTTGCAAAGCTCTCAACATTGCCTACGGTTTTGCCACTTTTTTCTTCTGACTGTCTCAAAGTGTCCCTGAGTCCCTGCTTCCCGTTCACCCCACCCTGACGCTCCGTCTTTGCTTTTGGGGACCTTGTGTGAGAGACAAACCACACTGCACCAAAGTCTAGGGCTTTACTGTCCCCAGAGGTGGAGTCTACAGAAACAGGCAGGTTTCCTTGAGCTGCTGTGAGCTCCACCCAGTTCGAGCTTCCCAGCGGCTTTGTTTACCTACTTACGCCTCAGCAATGGTGAGCGCCCCTCCCCCAGCCTCGCTGCTGCCTTGCGGTTAGATCGCAGACCGCTGTGTTCGCAATGAGGGAGGCTCCGTGGGTGTGGGACCCTCCCTGCCAGGTGTGGGATATATTCTCCTGGTGTGCCCGTTTGCTTAAAGCGCAGTATTGGGGTGGGAGTTACCCAATTTTCCTGGTGTTGTGTGTCTCAGTTCCCCTGGCTAGGAAAAGGGATTCCCTTCCCCCTTGTGCTTCCCAGGTGAGGTGATGCCTCACCCTGCTTCAGCTCTCACTGGTCAGGCTGCAGCAGCTGACCAGCACCGATTGTCCGGCACTCTCTAGTGAGATGACCCCAGTACCTCGGTTGAAAATGCAGGAATCACCAGTCTTCTGTGTTGCTCGTGCTGGGAGTTGGAGACTGGATCTCTTCCTATTCGGCCATCTTGCTCCGCCCCCCTTCTTTTGAGTTTTTATCTGAAGATATTTGTTTTATCCCAATAGGCCTCAATGGGCTCACAAATGACTCTTCACAGATTCTCCTAAAAGCGTGTTTTCAGCATGCTGAATCAAAAGAAAGCTTTATCTCTGTGAGATGAATCCACACATCAAAAGCACTTTCACAGATATGTTCTTTCTAATTTTTATCTGAGGATATTTCCTTTCTCCCCTTAGGCTTCAATAGAATCCTAAATATTCCTATGCAGATTCTTGAAAAACAGTGTTTCTAAACTGCTGAATCAAAAAGAGAAAAGGTTTAATTCCGTGACATGAATCCACATATCACAGGACAGTTTCACAGATCACTTCTTTCTAGTTTTTATCTGGAGATATTCGTTTTTGTCCCATAGGGCTCAATGTGCTCCGAAATGTCTTTTCACAGATTATACAAAAATGTTTCCACCATGGTGAATCAAAAGAAACATTTCAGGTTGTGAGATGAATTCACATATAACAAAGTCATTTCACAGGTGTCTTCTTTCTAGTTTTTATCTGGGAAATTTAATTTGTCCCCATAGGCTTTGATAGGCTCCCAAATGTCTCTTCACAGATTTTCCAAAACGAGTGTTCATAACGTGCTGAATCAAAAGAAAGGTTTAAGTCTCTGAGATGAATCCACATATCACAAAGCCGTTTCACAGATAGATACTTTGCAGTTTTTATCTGTGAATATTCTGCTTTTCACCGTAGGCCTCAAAGGCTTCAAATATCCCCTCACAGATTCTTCAAAAAGAGCATTTCAACCCGCTGCAGGAAAAGAAGTTTTAACTCTGTAAGAGAAATCCACACATCACATAGTGGTTTCTCAGATAGGTTGTTTCTAGTTTTTATCTGGAGATATTCCAATTTTCCCCTTAGACCTCAAAAGGTGATGAAATGGTCCTTTGCAGATTCTCCAAAAAGAGTGTTTCCAACCCGCTGAATCAAAAGAAAGGTTTAACTGTGTGAGATGAATCCACACATCACAACCAGTTTCACAGATAGCTACTTTCTGCTTTTTATCTGGAAGATTCAGTTTTACCCTTAGGCCTAAGTGGGTTATGTAATGTCCCTTTGTAGATTCTCCAAAAAGAGTGTTTAAAACCTACTGAATCAAAATATATAGCCCTGTGAGATGAATCCACACATCACCTGGCAGTTTCACAGATAGATTCTTGCTATTTTTTGCCTAAGAATGTTTGGCTTTTCCTCATAGGGCTCAACTGGCTTCCAAATGTCCCTTCTCAGAGTCTACAAGTTACTGGATCAAAATAAGTCTTCCAACTTACTGGATCAAAATAAAGATTTAATTCTGTGAGATGAAATTACACATCACGAAGCAGTTTTACAGATACCTTCTTTTTAGTTTTTATCTGGGGATATTGTTTTTCCAAAGAGGTTTCAATGGGCTCTCAAATATCTCTTTACAGATTCTTCAAAATCAGTGTTTCCAACCTGCTGATTCATAACAAATGTTGAACTCTGTGATATCAATCCAGAACTCATGAAGCAGTTTCGCAGACAGCTTCTTTCTACTTTTTATCTGGAAGTATTCAGTTTTTTCCTTAGCCCTCGATAAACTTCCAAATGTCCTTTCACAGATTTTCCAAAAAACGTGTTTCAAACCTAGAGAAACAACAGAAAGTTTTAATTCTGTGAAATGAATGCATACATCATAAAGCAATTTCACAGATATCTTCTTTCTTGTTTATATCTGGGGATATTCTGTTTCTTTGTTTTTGTTTTCCATTGGCCTCGATGCGTCGCCTAGTGTCCCTTCATAGATTCTTCTAAAAGAAGAATCAAAACCCTGCTGAAATAAAAAAATAATTAACACTCTGTGATGGAATGAAATATCACAAAACAGTTTCCAACAATTTCTTTCTAGATTTTATCTGGGGATATTTGGGTTTGTCCCACAGGCATCACTGGGCTCCAAAACATCCCTCCCAGATTTTCCAAAAAGAGTGTTTCCAAACTGCTGAATCAAAAGTACAATTTAACTCCATGAGATGAATCCACACATCACAAAGCAGTTTCACAGACTGTTTATTTCTAGTTTTTATTTGGGGATATTAAGTTTTTCCCCATAGGCCACAATGGGCTATCAAATGTCCCTTTGCACATTCTACAAAAAAAGTTTTTCCAAACTGCTGAGTCAAAAGAAAGGTTTAATGCAGTGAGATGAATACACACATCACAAAGCAGTTTCACAGATACCTTCTTTCTAGTTTTATATGCGAATATTTGGTTTATTTCCACAGGTCTTAATGGGCTCTCAATTGTCCTTTTGCATATTCTGTAAAAAGAATGTTTTCAACCTGTTGAATCAAAAGAAAGTTTAACTGTGTGATATGAATCCACACATCACAAAACAGTTTCCACGATAACTTCCTTCTAGTTTTAATCTGGGGATGTTTGGTTTTTCCCATAGACATTGAAGGGCTCCCAAATTTTCTTCAAAGATTCTTTAAAAAGATTCTTCCCATCCTACTGGATTAACTCTGTGAGAGTAATTTATATAACACAAAGCAGTTTCACAGTTAGTTACTTTCTAGTTTTGTTTGAGGATCAAAAGAAAGGTTTAACTCTGTGAGATGAATTCACACATCAGAAAGCAGTCTCACAGATAGCTTTGTTTTTGTTTTTTTCTTGCAATATTCGATTTTTCCCCATAGATTACAATGGGTTCTCAAATGTCCCTTTGCAGATTCTCCAAAAAGAATGTTTCTGATCTGCTAAATGAAAAGAAACTTTTGACTCTGTGAGATGCATCCACACATCACAAAGCAGTTTCACGGATAGCTTCTTTCTAGTTTTCGTCCAGGGCTATTGGTTTTCCCATAGAACTCAATGGACTAAAGAATTTCCCTTCCCAGGTTCTCAGAAAGGGTGTTACCAACGTGCTGAATCAAAATAAATCTTCAACTTTGTGAGTTGATTCCACACGTGATGAAACAATTTCACAGATAACATTTTAATGGTCCCCCCGCTACCGGGGATACTCTTTTTTCTTTTCATATAGGCCTCAATGCAGTCCAAAATGTTCTTTTGCAGATTCTGCAAAAAGTGTGTCACCAAACTGCTGAAAGAAAAGAAATTTTTATATTTTTGAAATGAAACCACACATCACAAAGCATTCTCTGATAGTTTCTTTTTAGTATTTATCTGAGGACAATCGGGTTTTCACCATAGGCCTCTAAGGACTCACAACTCTCTTCCCAGATTCTACAAAAGACTATTTCTAACCAGCTGAATCTAAAGAAATGTGTAGTTCTGTGAGATAAATCCACACATCACAAATTGGTTTCACACATTGCTTCCTTCTAGTTTTTATCTGGGGCATTCGGTTTCTCAATCAAGGCCTCATGAGGCACCAAAATGTCCCTTCGCAGATTCTCCAAAAAGAGTGTTTCCAACCTCTGAATCAAAAAAAAAAAAAAAAAAAAAACCAGCAATGTAACTCCGTGAGATGTATTTGCACATCACAAAGCTGTTTCACAGATAGCTTCTTTCTACTTTTTACCTGAGGATATTCTGTTTTTCCCATAGACCTTAAAGGGCTCTTAAATTTCCCATCACAGATTCTCCAAAAAGAATGTCTTCAATCTGCTGAAGAAAGGAAAATTTTAACTCTGTGAGATGAATCCACACATCCCAAAGCAGTTTCACAGATAGCTTCTTTCTAGGTTTTATCTTGAGATATTCGTTTTTTCCATGTAGACCTCCTTGAGCACTTAAATGTCTCTTTGCGGATTCTCCAAAAAGAATGTTTCAATCGTGGTGAATCAAAAAGAGAAGTTTAACTCTCTGAGGTGAATCGACCCATTAAAAATCAGTTTCACAGATAGCTTCTTTGTAGTTTTTATCTGGGATTATTGGGATTTCCCCAAAAGGCCTCATGGGGCTCCCAAATGTATCTTCACAGATTTTCTGGGTACATTCTGTTTTTTTTTTTTTTTTTTTTTTTTTACAGGCATTAAAGGCTCCAAAATGTCCCTTTGCAGATACTCCAAAAAGAGTGTTTCCAATCTGTGGAAACAAAAGAAAGGTTTAACTCCAGGAGATGAAGCCACACATCACAAAACAGAAAGAACTAGCTTCTTTCTAGTTTTTATCTGGGAGTTTTCAGGTTTTTTCCTTAGGCATCAATGGGCTTACAAATATCCCTTCACAGATCCTTACAAAAGAGTGTTTCCAACCTGCAGGATCAAAAGAAAGGTTTAATTATGTGAGATGAATCCAAGCAACACGAAGCAGTTTCACAGTTACTTTCCTTCTAGTTTTAGTCTGCAGATTATCAGTTTTTACTTAGGGGCCTTAGTAGGCCCCTAATGTCACTTTGCAGATCCTATAAAGGAAGGTTTCCAAACTGCTAGATCAATCATTTGATGTTTAACTCTGTGCAATGAATCCACACGTCACTAAGCAGTTTCACAGAGAGTTTCTTTTTAGTTTTTATCTGGGGATATTCAATTTTCCCCATATTCCTCAATGGGCTCCCAAATGTCCCATGGCAGATTCTCCAAAGAGTATTTTCAACCTGCTGGATCAAAGGAAATGTTTACTTCTGTGAGATGAATCCACACATCACAAAGTAGTTTCACAGATAGCTTCTTTCTGGTGTTTACCTCAGGATATTCGGTTTTTACATATAGGTTTCAATGGGCTTCCAAATGTTTCTTCTCAGCTTCTACAACAAAAGTTTTCCCACTTTCCGAATCAAAAGATAGGATTACCTCTGTAAGATGAATCCACCCATCAGAAAGCAGTTTCACAGATAGCTTCTTTCTGGTTTTTATTTCGAGGTATTTCGTTTTTCCACATGGGCCTCAACAGACATCCAATTTTCCCTTCACGGTCCTCCAAAAAAGGTGTTTCCAACATACTGAATCTAAAGAATGGTTTAACTGTGTGAGATGAATCCACACATCACAAAGAAGTTTCACAGATGTCTTCTTTCAAGTTCTTTTCCTATGGATATTCAGTTTTTCTCCATAGACCTCAATGGGCTTTGAAATATCTCTTTGCAGATTCTCCAAAAGGAGTATTTCCACCTGCTGAATCAAAAGAAAGGTTTGTATTCTGTGAGATAAATCCACACACCACAAAGCAGTTTCACATATAACTTCTTTCTAGGTTTTATCATGGGATGTCCTGCTTTGCCACAGGCCTCAATGAGCTCCCAAATATCTCTTTGTAGATTATTTAAAAAGAGTGTTTCTAAACTGCTGAATCAAAAGAAAGCTTTACCTCTGAGATGTATCCACACACCACAAAGTAGTTTAACAGATAGCTTCTTTCTAGTTTTTATCTGGGGATATTCATTTTTTTTCCCCATGGGCCTAAATTGGCTCCCAAATAGCCCTTCACAGATTCTTAAAGAAGAATGTTTCCAACCTGTTGGATCAAAAGAAAGCTTTAAATCTGTGATCTGGATGCAAACAACACAAAACTATTTCACAGATAGCTTATTTTTAGTTTTCATCTGGGGAGTATCTGTTTTTACTTATAGGCCTTAATTGACTCCCAAATGTCCCTCCACAGATTCTACAAAAAGAGTGTTTCCAACATGCTGGATCAAAAGAAATTTTTAAATCTGTGAGATGAATCCATACCTCACAAAACAGTTTCACAGATATCTTCTTTCTAGTTTTTATCTGGGAATATTCAGGTTTCTTTTCCCATTAGAGACTATCTAATGTCTCTTCACACATTCTCCAAAAAGACTGTTACCAACTTGCTTATCAATAGAAATATTTAGCTCTTTGAGGTGAATCCACACATCACAAAGCAGTTTCACAGATAGCTTCTTTCTCATTTTTATCTAGGGATATTCAGTCATTCCCCATAGACCTTATTGAGATCACAAATGTCCCTTCGCAGGTTATCTAACAATAGTGTTCCCATCCTACTGAATCAAAAGAAAGGTTTAACTCTGTTTGATGAACACACACACCACAAAGATGTTTCACACAGAGCTTCCATAGGCCTCAATGGGCTCCAAAATATCTCTAGGGAGATTATCCAGAAACAGTGTTTCCAACCTCCTGGATCAAAAGAAATGTTCAATTCTGTGAGATTAATCCACCAATCACAAAGCAGTTTTACAGATAGATTCTTTCTAGGTTTTTTCTGGGGATATTCGCTTTTTATGTCACAGGCCTCAATGAGCTCCCAAACGTCCTTTTGCAGACTATCTAAAAAGAGTGTTTCCAAACGGCTTAATCAAAAGAAAGGTTTACATCTGAGAAATGAATTAACATATCAAAAACCTGTTTCACACGTAGCTTTTCTTAGTTTTTATCTTAAGGTGTTCGTTGTTTTCCCATAGGCCCCAATTGTCTCCCAAATGTTCTTTGGCAGATTCTAAAAAAGAGTGTTTCAAACTGCTGGATCAAAAAATAGTTTAATTCTGTGAGATGAATCCACACACCACAAAGCAGTTTGTCAGGTAGCTTCTTTCTAGTGTTTTCTGGGAATATTCAGTTTTCACTTGTAGGCTTCAATAGGCTTCCAAATGTCCCTTCACATCTTCTTTAACAAAAGTTTTCCAACCTGATGAATCAAATGAAAGGTTTCACTCCATTAGATGAATCCACTCATCAGAAAGTAGTTTTGCAGATAGCTACCTTCTTGTTTTTATCTGGGGATATTCAGGTTTACCCCATAGGCTTCAACAGGCTTCCAAATGTCCCTTCTCAGTTTCTCCACAAATAGTGTTTCCAACATGCTGAATTGAAAGAACAGTTCAACTGTGTGAGATGCATCCACACATCACAAAACAGTTTTACAGATAGCTTCTATCTAGTTTTTATCTGGGGATATTCTGTTTCTTCCCATAGGCCTCAATGGGCTCCTAAATGTCCCTTTGAAGATTTTTTTAAAAGAGTGTTTCCAACCTGCTGGATCAAAAGAAAGGTTTAACTCTGAGATGAATGAAAACAACACAAAGCATTTTCACAGATAGTTTCTGTGTATTTTTCTCTGGGGATTATCGGTTTTTACTTATAAGCCTTAATGTACTCCCAAATGTCTTTTCACAGATTCTGCAAAAAGAAGTGGGGGCCTTAATGGATTCCCAAATGTCTTTCCACAGATTCTACAAAAAGAGTGTTTCTCACATGCCAGATCAAAAGAAATGTTTAAATCTTTGAGATGAATCCACACATCACAAAGCATTTTCACAGAAAGCTTCTTTCTAGTTTTTCTCTAGGGATTTTTGATTTATCCTAATAGGCCTCAATGGGCTCCAAAATGTACCTTCACAGATTCACCAAGAAGAGCATTGACAACCTGCTGAATCGAAGAAAATGTTAAATTCTGTGAGATGAATCCACACATCACAAAGCAATTTCACAGATAGGTTATTTGTAGTTTTTATGTGGGGATATTCAGTTTTTCCACAAAGGCCTCAATGGACTCCCAAATGTCCCTATGCAGATACTCCAAAAAGGGTGTTTCAAACCAGTGGATCAAAAGAAAGATTTAACTCTTGGAGATGAATCCACACATCACAAAGCAGTTTCACACATACCTTCTTTCTAATTTTTATCTGGGGATGTTCTATTTTTTCCCATAGGCCTCAATGCACTCCTAAATGTCCCTTCACAGATACTCCAAAAAGAATGTTTCCAACCTGTTGAATAGAAACAAACATTCAAATCTGGGGGATGAATCCACACATTGGAAAGAAGTTTCACAGATAGTTTCTTTCTAGTTTTTTTAAGGGGATATTTGGCTTTTCCTCTTAGGCCACAATGTACTTGAAAGTGTCTTTTTGCAGATTCTTTAAAAAATGTGTTTTCAAAGGAGTGAGTCAAAGGAAATGTTAAACTCTGTGAGATGAATCCACAAATTATAAAGCAGATTCTCCGATAGTTTCTTTCTAGTTTTTATCTGGGGTTTTGTTTTTTATCCGTAGGCCTCAAAGGGCTCCCAAATGTCCCTTTGCAGATACTCCAAAAAGAGTGTTTCCAACCTGCTGAACCAAAAGAAATGTTTAAATGAGTGAGATGAATCCACCCATCCAAATCAGTTTCTTTCAAGTTTTTCTCTACAGATATTTACTGTTTCCCTGGAGACCTCAAACGGCTCCGAAATGACCCTCCACAGATTCTCCAAAAAGATTGTTTCCAACCTCCTGAATCAAATGAAAGGTTTAGTTCTGTAAGATAAATCCACACATTGCAAAGAAGTTTCACATATAGCTTCCTTCTAGTTTTTATCATGGGATATTCAATTTATTCCCATAGGCTTCAATGGACTCCCAAATGTCCCTTCACAGACTCTCCAAGAAGAGGGCTTCCAACCTGCTAAATTAAAAAAAAAGTTTTTACTCTGTAAGATGAATCCACACATCACAAAGTAGTTACACAGAGAGCTTCTTTCTACTTTTTACCTGGGGATAATCAGTATAATCTGTTTTTCCCCACAGGTCTCAAAGGGATCCCAAATGTCCCTTTGCATGTTCTCCAAAAAGAAGGTGTCCAAACTGCTGGATTGAAAGAAATGTTTAACTCTGTGACATGAATCCATACAACAAAAAGCAGTTTCACAGATAGCTTCTTTCTGGTTTTTATCTGGTGATATTTGTTTTTTCCCCATATGTCTCAATCGGCTCCTGAATGACCCTGCACAGATTTTCCTAAAAGAGTATTTCCAGTCTTCTGAATGAAAAGAAATGTTTAACTCTGTGAGATGCATCCACAAATCACCAAGTAGTTTCATAGATAGCTTCTTTCTAGGTTTCCTCTGGGGATATTCTGTTTTTACTTATAGACCTCTATTGGCTCCCAAATATCCATTTGCAGATTCTACTAAATAGTGTTTTTAAATATGTGAGATGAATCCACACAACACAAAGCACTTTCACAGATAGATTCTCCATAGTTTTTCATCTGAGGATATTCGTTTTTTTGCCATAGAACTCAATGGGATTCCAAATGTAATTTTGCACATTTTCAAATTAGAGTGTTTCCACCTGCATAATCCAAAGAAAGGTTTAACTCTGTGAGGTGAAATCACAAATCACAATGAAGTTTCACAGATAGCTTCTTTCTAGTTTTTATCTGAGGATATTTGCTGTCTTTCCATAGCCTTCAATGGTCTCCCAGAAGTACCTTTGCAGATTCTCCAAAAAAGAGTGTTTCCAACCTGCTCAATCAAAAACAATTTTAACTCTGTAAGATGAATCCACACCTCACAAAGCAGGCACTCAGATAACTTCTTTCTAGTTTTTATTTGTGATATTCTGTTTTTTTCCCATTGGCATCAATGGGCTCTGAAATGTACCTGCACAGATTCTCCAAAAAAGGGTGTTTTAACCTGCTCAATCAAAAGAAAGGTTTAATTCTAGAGATGCATCCACACATGACAAAAAAGTTTCACAGATAGCTTATTTCTAGTATTTATCTGGGGATATTATTTTTTCCCCCCATAGGCCTTGACGGGCTCCAAAATGTCCCCTCACTATAAAAGAGTGTTTCCAACCTGCTGAATCAAAAGAAATGTTTAATTCTGTGAGAGGAATCTACACATCACAAAACATTTTCACAAATAGCTTCTTTCTACTTTTTATCTTGGGATATTCACTTTTCACTTATGGGCATTAATGGGCTTCCAAATGTCCCTTTGCAGCTTCTCCAACAAAAGTGTTTCCAATCTGCTGAATCAAAAGAAAGGCTTAACTCTGTGAGGTGAATCCACCCATCACAAAGCAGTTTCACAGATAGCTTTGTTCTAGTTTGTATCTGGGGATATGTTTTTCCCCATAGATCTCAATGGGCTTCCAAATGTCTCTTCTCAGATACTCTAAAAAGAGTGTTTCCAACCTGCTAAATCAAAAGAACGGTTTAATTGTGTGAGATGAATCCACACATCACAAAGAAGTTTCACAGATAGGTTCTTCCAAGTTTTTCTCTAGGGATATTCAGTTTTTCCCCATAGACCTCAAAGGGCACCAAAATGTCCCTCTGCAGATACTCCCAATACATTGTTTCAAACATGCTGAATCAAAAGAAATGTTTACCTTTGTGAGAGGAATTCACACATCACAAAGCAATTTCACTGATAGCTTCTTTCTAGATATTGTCATGGGATATTTGATATTTTGCCACAGGCCTCAATAAGCTCTTGAATGTCCCCTCGTGGATTATCTAGAAAGCATGTGTCCAACTGCTGAGTCAAAAGAAGGGTTTAACTCTGAGAGATGCATCCACACATCACAAAGCAGTTTCAAAGATAGTTTCTTTCTAGTTCTTATCTGGGGATATTCCGGTTTTTTCCCCATAGGCCTCAATGGGCTTCCAAATATCCCTTTGCAGATCCTTAAAACAGAGTGTTTCCACCTGCCAGAATAAAGGAAAGGTTTAACTCAGTGAGATGAATGCTAACAACAAAAAGCAGTTTCACAGATAGCTTCTTTTTACTTTTTGTCTCTGGATTATCAGTTTTTATTATAGGCCTTAATAGGCTCCCAAATGTCCCTTTGCAGATTCTGCAGAAAGGGTTTCCAACCTGTTGGATCAAAAGAAATTTTTAAATCTGTGACATGAATCCACACCACACAGCAGTTTTGCAGATAGCTTTTCTCTAGTTTTTCTCTTTGGATATTCAATTAATCCCCATAGGCCTCAATGGGCTCCCAAATGCCCCTTTGCAGATACTGCAAGAAGAGCATTATCAACCTGCTGTATCAAAAGAAAAGTTTAACTCAGTGAGATGAATTTAACCGTCACAAAACAGGTACACAGAGAGCTTCTTTCTACTTTTATCTGGGAAAATCGGTTTTTCCCCACAGGCCCCATTGGACTCCAAAATGTCCCTTCTCAGAATTTCCTAGAAGACTTTTTCCCACCTGCTGAATGAAAAGAAATTTTTAACTCTGTGAGATGTATCCACACCTCACAAAGCTGTTTCACAGATAGCTTCTTTCTAGTTTTATCTGGGGTATTCAATTCTTCCCCAAAGGCCTAAAAGGGCTCCCAAATGTCCCTTTGAATACTCTCCAAAAAGAGTGTGTCAAACCTGCTGGATCAAAAGAGTGGTTTAACTCTGTAAGATGAATCCATACAATGAAAAGCAGTTTCTCAGATAGGTTCTTTCTATTTTTTATCTGGGGATATTCAGTTTTTCCCAGTATGTCTCAATGGGCTGCCAAATGCCCCTTTGAAGATTTTCACAAAGAGTATTTTCAGCTTGCTGTATGAAAGGAAATGTTTAACTCTGTGAGTTCCATCCACACATCACAAAGCAGTTTCACAGATAGCTTCTTTTTGTTTTTATCTGGGATATTCAGGTTTTCCCAATAGGCCTCAATGCATTCCCAAATGTCCCTTTGCAGATTCTACAGGAGAGGGTTTCCAATCTACTAGAACAATAGAAACATTTAGCTATGTGAGATGAATCCATACATCACAAAGCACTTTCACAGATTACTTCTTTCTAGTTTTTATCTGGGAGTATTCATTTTCTTACCATAAACCTCAATGGGCTCCCATATTACTCTTTGCAGATTCCCCAAAAAGAATGTTACCAACCCGCTTAATCAAAAGAAAAGTTTAAATCTTTGAGATGAATCCACACGTTACAAAACAGTTTCACAGATAGCTTCTTTCTATTTTTTCTATTGGGGGTCATTCTGTTATTCTCCATAGACCTCAAAGGGATCCCAAATGTTCCTTCACAGGTTATCTTAAAAACAGTGTTTCCAACCTACTGAATTAAAAGAAAAGTTTATATCTGTGTTGTGAATCCAAACATCACAAACTGTTTCAGAGAGCTTCTTTCTAGTTTTTATCTGGGGATATTCAGTTTTTCCCCATAGGCCACAATGGGCTTACAAAATCTCCTTCCACAGATATTCCAAAAAGAGTGTTTCCAACCTGCCAAACCAAAGATCGGTTTAACTGTGTGAAATGAATCCATACATCACAAAGAGGTTTGCCTAGATAGGTTTTTTCATGTCTTTCTCTGGGGATATTTGGTTTTTCCCCATGGAGCTCAATAGGCTTGGAAATGTCCCTCTGTAGATTCTCCAAATAGAGTGTTTCCACCCCGCTGAATCAAAATAAATGTTTAATTCTGTGCGATGAATCCACACATCAAACAGCAGTTTCACAGATCTCGTCTTCCTAGTTTTTATTTGGGATATTCAATTTTCCCACATAGACTTCAATGGGCTTTTAAATGTCCCTTTGTAGATGATCCAAAAAGGTGTTTCTAACCTGCTGAATGAGAAGAAAGGTTTAACTCTGTGAGATGAATCCACCCATCACAGAGCAGTTTCACAGATAGCTTCTTTATTGTTTTAATCCTGGGATATTTTGTTTTTTTTCCATAGGCCTCAATGGGATCCCAAATTTCCCTTCACAGATACTCCAAAAAGAGTGATTTCCACCTGCTGAATCAGAAGAAAGTTTTAATTCTCTGGGATGAACCCACACATCAAAAATCAGATTCACAGATATCTTCTGTCTAGTTTTTATCTGCAGATATTCAGTTTTCACTTATAGGCCTCAATCAGCTCCCAAATGTGCTTTTGCAGATTCTCCAAAAAGAGTATGTCCAATTTTCTGTACCAAAAGAGAGGTTTAACTCTGTGAGATGAATCCACACATCATAAAGCAGTTTCACAGACAGGTTCTTTCTAGATTTTATCTGGGGATATTAATTTTTTTCCCATAGGCTTCAATGGGCTCCTACATGTCCCTTCGTAGATTCTTAAAAAAGAGTGTTTCCAACCTTCTGGATAAAAGAAAGGTTTAATTCTGTGAGATGAATCCAAACAACAGAAACCAATTTTACAGATACCTTCTTGGCAGTTTTTCTTTATGGATTATCGGTTTTTACATAGAGGCCTTAATGGGCTCCCAAGTGTCCCTTCACAGATCCTACAAAAAGAGTGTTTCCAAACTGCTGGATCAAAATACAAGTTTAACTCTGGGCAATGAATACACCTAACAATGCAGTTTCACAGATAGCTTCCTTTCCAGCTTTTATCTGGGGATATTCAGTTTTTCCCCATAGGCCTCAATGGGTTCCAAAATGTTTCATGGCAGATTCTCCAAATACAGTATTTTCAACCTGCTGAATCAAAAGAACTGTTTAATTCTGTGATATGAATCCACACATTACAAAGCAGTTTCGCAGGCAGCTTCTTTCCAGTTTTTATCTAGGGACATTCAGTTTTTCACTTATAGGCCTCAATGGGCTTCCAAATGTCCCTTCACAGCTTCTCCAACAAAAGTTTTCCATCTTGCTGAATCAAAAGAAAGGTTTAACTCTTTGAGATGAAACCACCCATCAGAGAGCTGTTTCACAAGCCTCTTTATACTTTTTATCTGGGGATGTTCTGTTTTTCCCCAAAGGCCTCAATAGGTTTCCAAATATCCCTTTGCTGATTCTCCAAAAAGAGTGTTTTCAACTTGCTGAATCATAAGACAGGTTTAATAATCTGAGATCAATCCACACATCACAAGCAGTTTCACAGCTATAAACTAGCTACTTTCTAGTTATTATCTGGGGATATTCAATTTTTCCACATAGGCCTCAGAGGGCTTTTAAATGTTCCTTCGCAGATTATCCAAAAGTGATGTTTCTAACCTGCTTAATCAAAGGAAAGGTTCAACTCCGTGAGATGAATCCACCCATTCACAAAGCAATTTCACAGGTAGCTTTTTTCTAGTTTTTATCTGCGGATATTTGCTTTTTCCCCATACTTCTCACAGGGTTTCAAAATGTCCCTTTGCAGATACTCCAAAAAGAGTATTTCTAATCTGCTGAATCATAAGAACAGCTTAACTGTGTGAGATGAATCCACACATCACAAAGTAGTTTCACAGATAGCTTCTTTCCAGTTTAACTCCAGGAATATTCAGTTTTTCCCCATAGACCTCCATGAGCTCCCAAATGTCCCTTCACAGATTCTCCAAAAAGAGTGTTTTCAACCTGCTGGATCGAAAGAAACGTTTAACTTGGTGAGATGCATCCACACATAACAAAGCAGTTTCAAATATAGCTTCTTACTAGTTTTCATCTGGGGATATTCAGTTTTTCCCTATAGGCCACAAAGGTCTCCCAAATGTCCCTTTGCATATTCTCCAAAAAGAGTGTGTCCAACCTGCTGGATTGAAAGAGTGGGTTAACTCTGTGACATAAACTTATACAATGAAAAGCAGTTTCACATGTAGCTTCTTTCTAGTTTTTATCTGGGGATATTCAGTTTCTCCCAGTATGACTCAATGGGCTCCCAAATGTCCCTTTGCAGAATTTCCAAAAAGAGTATATCTAGCCTGCTGAAAGGAAATGTTTAACTCTGTGATATGCATCCACAAATCACAAAGCAGTTTCACAGATAGCTTCTTTCTAGGTTTTATCTGGGGGATATTCTGTTTTTACATACAGGCCTCAATTGACTCCAAAATGTCCTTTTGCAGATTCTACAAAACAGTGTTCCCAACCAGCTGGATCAATGGAAAGATTTAAATATGTGAGATGAATCTACATATCACAAAGCAGTTTCACAGATAGCTTCTTTCTCATTTTATCTGGGAATACTCGTTTTTTTCCCATAGACCTAAATGGGCTCCCAAATGTTCCATGGCAGATTCTCCAAAAAGAATGTTTTCAACCTGCTGAATCAAAGGAAATGCTTAACTCTGTGAGGTGAATTCACATATCACAAAGCAGTTTCACAAATAGATTCTTTCTAGTTTTTATCTTGGGAAATTCAGTGTTCGCTTTAAGTTATCAATGGACTTCCAAATGTCCCTTCATAGCTTCTCCAACAAAAGTGTTTCCAACTTGCTGAATCTAAAGTAAGGTTTAACTCTAGAGATGCATCCACACATCACAAAGCAGTTTCACAGATAGTTTCTTTCTAGTTTTTATCTGAGGATATTTTTTTATCCCTATAGGCTTCAATGGACTCCCAAATGTCCTTTTGCAGATTCTTAAAAAAGAGTGTTTCCACCCTGCTAGAACAAAAGAAAAGTTTAATTCTGTGAGATGAATGCCAACAACACAAAGAAGTTTTGCAGATATCTTCTTTTTAGTTTTTGTCTTGGGATTATCAGTTTTTACTTACATGCCTTAATGAGGTCCAAAATGTCCCTTCGTGAATCCTACACAAAGAGTGTTTCAACTTTCTGAATCAAAAGATAGGTTTATCTCTGTTAGATGAATCCACACATAATGAAGCAGTTCCACCGATAGTTTCATTCCTGTTCTTATCTGTGATACTCATTTTTCTCACAAAGGGCCCCAAAGTGTTCCAAAATGTCCCTTTACAAATTGTACAAAAAGATTGTTTCCAACCTGTTGAATCAAAATAAATGTTTAACACTGTAAGGTGAATCCACATATCACAAAGCAGTTTCACAGGTAGTTTCTTTCTAGTTTTTATCTTGGGGTGTTCAGTTTTTCACCACAGGCCTCAATGAGCTCCCAAATGTCCCTTTGCGGATTATCTAAAATAATGTTTCCAAACTATGAATCAAAAGAAAGCTTTCACTCTGAGAGAAGCATCCACACATCACAAAGCAGTTTCACAGATAGTTTCTTTCTATTTTTTATCTGAGGATCTTCGTTTTCTTTCCCATAGGCTTCAATAGGCTCACAAATGTCCCTTTGCAGATTATTTAAAAAGAGTGTTTCCAACCTGCTAGAACCAAAGAAACGTTTAGTTCTGTGAGGTGAATGCTAACAACACAAAGCAGTTTCACAGATAACATATTTTTAGTTTTTTTCTGGGGATTATCTGTTTTCACTTATAGGTCTTAATGGGCTCCCAAATGTCCCTTCACAGATCCTATAAAGAGAGTGTTTCCAACCTGCTGAATCAAAAGAAAGGTTTAACTCTGTGAGATGAGTCCACATATCACAAAAGAATTTCGCAGATAGCTTCTTTCTAGTTGTTATCTGAGGAAATTTCATTTTTCCCCATAGGCCTCAAAGGGCTTCCAAATGTTGCTTCACAGATTCTACAAAAAAGAAAAAAAAATTTTTTTTCAACCTGCAAAATCAAAAGAAATGCTTAACGCTTTGAGATGAACCCACATATCACAAAGAAGTTTCATAGATAGCTTCTTTCTTGTTTGTATATGGAGATGTTCTGTTTTCTTCATAGGGCACAGTGTATTCTTCAACATCCCTTCACAGATTCTGCAGAGAGAGTGTTTACAACCTACTGAATGAAAACAAAGGTTTATCTCTGTGAGACGAATCTACACATCCCAAAGCAGCCTCACAGAGAGATTCTTTCTCATTTTTATCTGTGGATATTTGGCTTTTCCCCATAACTCTCAAAGGGTTCCCAAATGTCCCCTCACTGATTGTCCAAAAAGAGTATTTCCAAACGGCTGAATCAAATGAAAGGTTTAACTCTGTGAGATGAATTCATGCATCACAAAGCAGTTTCACAAATAGATTCTTTCTAGTTTTTATCTGTGGATATTCTGTTTTTCTTCACAGGCATCAATGGGCTTGAAAATATCCCCTTGCAGATTTTCCAAAAAGAGAGTTTCCAACCTGCTGAATCAAAGCAAAGGTTCAACTTCTTGAGATGAATCCACACATCACAAAGCAGTTTCACAGATGGCTTCTTTCTACTTTTTATCTGGAGATATTCAGTTTTGCCCTATGGGCATCATTGGACACCAAATGTCCCTTCACAGATTCTCCAAAAAGAGTGTTTTTTACCTGCTGAATCAAAAGAACGGTTTGATTCTGTGAGATGAATCCACACATCACAAAGCAGTTTCAAAGGTGGCTACTGTCTAGTTTTTATCTGGGATGTTCAGTTTTTCCCCTTAGGCCCCTATATGCTCCCAAAAGTTTTTCACACATTTTACAAAAAGAATGTTTCCATTCTGCTGAATCAACAGAAAGGTTTAAATCTGTGAGACGATGCCTTCTTTCTAGTTTTTATCTGAATATATTCTGTTTTTCCCTATAGGATTCCAAGGGCTCCCAAATGTTCCTTCACAGATTCTCAACAAAGTATGTTTCCAACCTGCTGAATCAAAACAAAGGCTTAACTCTGTGAGATGAATCCACACGTCACAAAGCACTTTCACAGATAACTTCCTTGTAGTTTTTATCTGAGGATGTTCTGCTTTTCCTTATAGGCCTCAATGGGTTCCCAGTTGTCCCATCACAGATTCTACAAAAAGAGTGTTTTCAACCTGCTGAATCAAAAGAAAGCCTTAACCCTGTGAGATGAGTCCACACATTGCAAAGCAGTTTCATATATAGCTTCTTTCTCGTTTTTATCTAGGGATATTCTGTTTTTCCCCATAGGTCTCAATGGGCTCCAAAATACTTCCTCAAAGACTCTCCAAAAAGACTGTTTCCAAGCTGCTGAAACAAAAGAAACTTTTAACACTGTGAGATGAATTCATGCATCACAAAGATGTTTCACAGATAGCTACATTCTAGTTTTTATCTGGGGATAGATTCTTTTTCCCCACTGGCCACAAAGGCCTCCCAAATGTTTCTTCACAGTTTCAACAACTAGTGTGTTTCCCTCCTGCTGAATCATAATACAAGTTTAATTCTGTGAGATTAACTCATCCATCACAAAACAGTTTCACAGATAGGATCTTTGTAGTTTTTAGTCTGGGGATATTTGTTTTTTCCCCATTTGCCTCAATGGGCTTTTAAATGTACCTTCACAGATTATCCAAAAGAGTTATTCCATCCTGCTGAATCAAAAGAAAGATTTAATCTGAGAGAGGAATCCACACATCTAAAAGCAGTTTCGCAGATAGCTTCTTTCTAGTTTTTATCTGGGGATAATTGCTTTTTCCCCATAGGCTTCAGTGAGCTCCAAAATGTCTCTTCACAGATTCCCCAGAAAGAGTTTTTCCAGCCTACTGCATCAAATAAAGATTTAACTCTGTGAGCTCAATTGGAACAACACAAAGGAGTATAACAGATTGCTTCTTTCTAGTTTTTATCTGGGGATATTCAGTTCTTACTCAAGTCCTCAATGGGCTCCCAAATGTCCCTTCACAGACTCTCCAAAAAGAGTGTTTCCAACCTGGTGAATCAAAAAAAGGTTGAACTCTGTGAGATGAATCCACACATCACAAAGCAGTTTCCCAGACTGCCTCTTTCTGTTTTATCTGGGAATATTTCTTTTTTCCCCATAGCGCTCAATGGGCTTTCAACTATGCAGTCACAGTTTATCCAAAAAGAGTGTTTCCAACCTGCTGAATCAAAAAAAAATGTTTAACTCTATGAGGACAAGTCCTCATATCACAAAGCAGTTTCACAGAGATCTTCTTTCTACTTTTTATCTGGGGATATACGTTTTTTCTCCATTTGCCTCAATGGTCTCTCAAATGTCCCTTCACAGATTCTCCAAAAAGAGTGTTTCCAACCTGCTGAATAAAAAGAATGACTTATCTCTGTCAGATGAATCCAGACATCACAAAGCAGTTTCACAGATAGAATTTTTCTGGTTTTAATCGGGGAGAATTCATTCTTTTACTATAGACCTAAATGGGTTTCCAAATTTCCCTTTGCAGATTCTCCAAATACAGTTTTTCCAACTGGCTTAATCAAAAGAGTGGTTTAACTCTGTGAGGTGAATCCACACATCATAAAGAAGTTTCACAAATAGCTTCTTTTGAATTTTTATCTGAAGATACTCAGCTTTACTTCATAGGCCTCAAAAGGTTCCCAAATACACAATCACCGACAGTGCAAAGAGAATGTTTCCCACCTACTCAATCAAATAAAATTTTAACTCTCTGAGATGAATTCACAATCACAAAGCAGTTTCATGGATAGCTGCTTTCTATTTTTTATCTGGGGATGATGAGCCTTTCCACATAAGCCTTAATGGGCTTCCAAACATTTATTTGAAGATTCTCCCGAAAGAGTGTGTCCAACATCCTGAATCAAAAGAAACGTTTGGCTCTGTGACATACACCAACACATCACAAAGCAGTTTCTCAGAAACCTTCTTTCTAGTTTTTATCTGGAGATATTCAGTTTTTCTTCATGGGCCTCAATGGGCTCCCAAATGTACTTTTACAGGTTCTTAAAAAGAGTTTTTCATGCCTGCTGAATCAAAAGAAAGTTTTACCTCTGTGAGATGAATCCACTCATCACAAAGCATTTTCACAGGTAGCTTATTTACAGTTTTTATCTGGGGATATTCAATTTTTCCCCACAGTCCTCAAAGGGCTCCCAAATGTCTCTTTCCAGATATTCCAGAAAGAGCATTTCCAATCTGCTGAATCAAAAGAAAGGTTTACCTCTTTGAGAGAGTCCACACGTCACAATGCAGTTGAACAGATAGCTTCTTTCTACTTTTTATCTGGAAATATTTGGTTTCTTTTCATAGGCCTCATTCGGATCCCAAATGTCAATTTGAGGATTTTCCAAAACGAATGTTTCCAACCTGCTGTATTAAAAGAAAGGCTTACCTTTGTGAGATGAATCCAAACAGCACAAAGCAATTTCACAGATAGCTTCTTTCTAGTTTTTCTTTGGTGATATCCAGTTTTTAAGCAAAGGCTTCAATAGGCTTCCAAATGGCTTTTGGAGATACTACAAACAAACAAACAAACAAACAAACAAAAAACAGTGTTTCTAACCTGCTAGATAAAATGTAAGGTTTAACTCACCGAGATGAATTGACACTTCACAAAGTAGTTTCATAGATAGCTTCTTTCTAGTTTTTATCTGGAAATACTAAGTTTTTCACCATAGGACTCTATGGGCATTCAAATGTCTTTTTGCTGATACTACAAAAAAAGTCTTTCCAACCTGCTGAATCAAAGGAATGGTTTACATCTTCGAGATTAATCCACATGTCAAAAACCAGTTTCACAGATAGCTTCTTTCCAGATTTTACCTGGGGATATTCACTTTTTCCCCATAGGCCTCAATGGGCTCCCAAATGTCTCTTTGCAGATTCAAATTCGAGTGTTTCCAACCAGCTCAATAAAAAGAAAGGTTTAACTCTGTGTGATGAATCAAAAAATCACAAAGTTTCACAGATATCTTCTTTTGTGTTTTTGTATGGGGATATTAGGTTTTTGCCCCATAGGCCACATTGGGCTCCTAAATGTCCTATCACAGGCTCTCCAAAAAGAGTGTTTCCAACCTGCTGAATCAAAAGAATGTTTTAATTCTGTGAGATAAATCCATACATCACAAAGCAGTTTCACATATGGCTTCTTTCTAGTTTTTATCTGGGGATATTCAGTTATTTTTCATAGGCCTCAATGGGCTCCAAAATGTCCTTTCATAGATTCTACAAAAAGAGTGTTTCTAACCTGCTGAGTCAAAAGAAAAGCTTAATTCTGTGAGATGGAGCCACACATCACAAAGCCATTTCACAGATAGTTTCTCTCTAATTTTTTTCTGGGGATATTTGTTTTTCTTCCTAAGCCTTAATGGCCTCCCAAATGTCCCCTTTGCAGATTCTTCAAAAAAATGTGTTTCTAACCAGATGAATCACAAACAATTTTTAGCTAGATGAGATGGAGCCACACGTTACAAAGCAGTTTCACAGATCAATTTTTTTCTAGTTTTTATCTGGGGATATTCAGTTTCTCACAACATATATAAATGGGCTCCCAAATGTCCCTTTGCAGATTTTCCAAAATGAGTGTTTCCAACCTACTGAATGAAAAGCAAGGTTTAGTCCCTGTAAGGTGATTGACCACGACACAAAGTAGTTTCACAGATAGCTTGTTTCTAGTTTTTATCTCGGGATATTCCCTTTTTCCACATAGATCTCAATGGGCTCCCAAATACCCCTTCACAGATTCTCCAAAAAGAGTGGTTCCAAACTGCTGAATAAAACAAAATGTTTAAGTATGTTTTATAAATCTACACATCACAAAGCACTTTCACACACAGCTCTTTTCTAGTTTTTATCTGGAGATATTCGGTTTTTACATATAGTCCTCAAAGGGTTTTCAAATGTCCCTTCCCAGATTCTACAAAAAGAGTGTTTACAAGTTGCTCTATCAAGAGAAAGGTTTAACTCTGTGAGATGAATCTACACATCACAAAGGAGTTTCACAGATAGCTTCTTTGTTCTTTTTATGTAAGCATATTCAGTTTTTTCTTGTAGGCTTCAATGGGCTCCCAAACCTGTGGGATCAAAATAAAGGTTTCATTTTCTGAAATGAGTCCACACTTCACAAAGCAGTTTCACAGATAGCTTCTTTCTGGTTTTTATCTGGTGATAGTTAGTTTTTACCCATAGGCCTCAATAAGATCCCTAATGCTTTTTTCACAGATTCTACCAAAAGAGTGTTTCCAACCTGCTGAATGAAAAGAAAGGTTTCACGTTCTAAGATGAATCCACATTTCACAAAGCAGTTTCACGGATAACTTCTTTCTAGTTTTTAGCTGAGGATATTCGCTTTTTCCCTTTAGGCTTCAAAAGGCTCCCAAATGTCTCTTCCCAGATTCAAATTAGTGTTTCCCACTAGGTGAATAAAAAGAAAGGTTTAACTCTGTGAGATGAATCCACATATCACAAAGCTGTTTCACTGATAGCTTCTTTATAGTTTTATCTGGGGATATTTAAGTTTTTCCACATAGTGCTCAATGGGCTCCCAAATATTCTCTCACAGATTCTATAAAAATAGTTTTTCCAACCTGATGAATCAAATTAAAGTTTACCTTTGTGAGATTAATCCACACATTACAAATCACTTTCACATATAACTTCTTTGTTGTTTTTATCTGGGAATATTCTGTTTTTCCCCATAAGCCTCAATATGCTCCAAAATGTCCCTTTGCAGATTCTCTAAAAAGAGTGTTTCTGACCTGCTGAATCAAAGGAAAGGTTTCACTCTGTGGTAGAAATCCACACATCACAAAACAGTTTCACACATAGCTTCATTCCACTTTATATCTGAGGATATTCCGTTTTTCCCCACAGGACTCATTTAACTCCTAAGGTCCCTTTATAGATCTCCAAAAAGAGTGTTTCCAACATGTTGAATCAAAAAAGCAAGCAAACAAACAAACAAACAAAAAACAAAGTTTAACTCTGTGTGGTGAATAAACACATCCATTTCACAGATAACTTCTTTCTAGTTTTTATCTGGAAATATAGAATTTGTCCCCAAGACCTCAATAGGGTTCCAAATGTCACCTCACACATCCTTCAAAAAGAGTGTTTCCAGCCTGCTGAACAAAAACAACCATTTAACTTTGTGAGATGAATCCACACATCACAAGGCAGTTTCACAGATAGCTTCTTTCTAGTTGTCATTTGGGGATATTCGGTTTTTCCTGATAGGCCTTCGGTCGGCTCCCAAATGTCCCTTTGCAGATTCTCCAGGAGAATGTTTCCAATCTGTTGATTCAACAGAAAGGTTTAACTCTGTGAGATGAATCCACCCATGACAAAGCAGTTTCACATATATCTTCTTCCTATTTTTAATCTAGGTATATTCAGTTGTGCCCCATAGGCCTAAAAGGGCTCCCAATGTCCCTTTGCAGATTCTCCAAAAAGAGTTTTTCCAACCTGTTGAATGAAAGGGGAAGTTTAACTCTGTGAGATGAATCCACAAAGGACAAAACAGTTTCACAGACAGCTTTTTTTCTACTTTTCATCTGGGGATTTTCAGTTTTTCAACATAGGTCTCAATGGGCTTCCAAATGTGCCTTTGCAGATTCTCTGAAAAGAGTGTTTCCAAGCTGCTGGATCAAAATAAAGGTTTCACTCTGTGAGATCAAACCACACATCACAAAACAATTTCACAGATGACTTCTTTCTACTTTTTATCTGTGGATATTCAGTTTTTCCCCATAGTTCTCAAAGGGCTCCCAAATGCTCATTCACAGATTCTCTGAAAAGAGTGTATTCAACCTCCTGAATCAAAAATAAATAAATAAATAAATACCTCTTTGAGATGAATCCTCTCCTTGCAAAATAGTTTCACAAATAGTTTCTTAGTAGGATTTTTTCTGGTGATATTCTGTTTCCACTTAAAGGCCTCAATGGGCTCCCAAATATTCCTTGGTAGAATCTACAAAAAGAGTGTTTTCAAACAGCTAAATCAAAAGTGAGATTTATCTCTGTGAGATAAATCTACGCATCACAATGCCCTTTCACACATAGGTTCTTTCTAGTTTTTATCTGCAAATATTCCATTTTTTTTCAAATTGGCTTCAATGGGCTCTCAAACATTCTTTCAAAGTTTATCCAAAAAGAGGGCTTCCAACATGCTGAATCAAAATGAATGTTTACCTCTATGAGATGAATCCACATATCATAAAGTAGTTTCACAGATAGCTTCTTTCTAGTTTTTATCTGAGGATATTCTGTTTTTCCCCATAGATGTCATTGGACTCCCAAATATCATTACTCAGATTCTCCAGTTAAAGTGTCTCCCATCTGCTGAATCAAAAGAAATGTTTGCCTCTGGGAGCTAAATCCACACACCACAAGGCAGTTTCACAGATACCTTCTTTCTGGTTTTTATCTGTGGATATTCTAATTTTCCCCATATTCCTCAAACAGCTGCCAAATGTCCCTTTGCAGATTCTACCAAAAGAGTGTTTCCAACCTGCACAATCAAAAGAAAGGTTAAACTCTGTGAGATGAATCCAGACATTGCAAAGGAGTTTCACAGAGAGCTTCTTATAAGTTTTTATCTGGCAATATTCATTTTCTCCCCATAGTCCTCAATAGGCTCCCAAATGTCCCTTTGCAGATTTTCCACAAAGAGTATTCCCAATCTGCTGAGTGAAAGGAAAGGTTTAATTCTGTGAGTTGAATCCACACATCAGAAAGCAGTTTCACAGATCTCGTCTTCCTAGTTTTTATTTGGGGATATTTAGTTTTTCCCCACAGTCCTCAATAAGCTTCCAAGTGTCCCTTCACAGATCCTCCAAAAAGAGCATTTCCATCCTGATGGATCAAAAGAAATGTTTACCTCTGAGTTGAATCCACGCATCACAAGGCATTTTCACATATAGCTTCTTTCTAGTTTTTATTTGGAGATATTCAGTTTTTCCCCATAGGTCTCAACGGCCTCCAAAATGACTTCTTAACAGATACTACAAAAATAGTGTTTCCAACCTGATGAGTGAAAAGAAAGGTTTAACTCTGTGAGATGAGTTGGCACATCAAAAAGTTTCACAATTAACTTCTTTCTAATTTGGATCAGGGGATATTCAGTTTTTTTCCCCATAGACCACAATAGACTTTCCAGTGGACCTTGACAGATTCTCATAAAAGGGTTTTTGCAACCTGATGGATGTAAAGAAAGGTTTACTTCTGTTGGATCAATGCACACATTACAAAACAGTTTCACAGATAGCTTTTTTCTATTTTCTAGCTAGGGATATTCTTTTTCTTTCCTGTAGGTCTCAATAGATTCTCAAATATCCCTTTGCAGATTTTTTTAAATATAGTTTTCCAACCCTCTGAATGAAAAGAAAGCCTTAACTTTGTGAGATGAATCCACACATCACAAGGCAGTTTCACAGATAGCTTCTTTCTAGTTTTTATCTGGCAATATTTCGATTTTGCAAATTGGTCTCAATGGGATCCCAAATGTTCTTTGAAGATTCCCCAGAAACAGTGTTTCCAACCTGCTGAATCAAAAGAAAGTTTTACCTCTGTGAGATGAATCCACAGATCACATAGCAATTTCACAGATAGCTTCTTTCTAGTTTTTATTTGGGAATATTTGTTTTTTTTTTTTTTATCAATAGGCCTCTGTGGTCTCCAAAATGTCCTTTCACAGAATTTCCAAAAAGAGTGTTTCTCACCTGGTGAATGAAAAAATGGTTTAACTCTGTGTGATGAATCCACACATCACAAGGAAGTTTCACAGAGATATTCTTTCTATTCCTTTGTATTGGGATATTCATTTCTTCCCCATAGTCCTCAATGTGCTCCCAAGTGTCCCTTCACATATTGTACAAAAAGAGTGTTTCCAACCTGCCAAATCAAGAGAAAGGTTTAAATCTGTGAGATGAATCCAACCATCACAAAGCAGTTTCATACGTAGCTTCTTTTTAGTTTTTTTGGGGGGATATTCTGTTTTTTCCATAGGACTTAATGGGGTCCAGAATATGCTTTCACAGATTCTTCAAAAAGAGTGTTTTCAACCTGATGAACAACAAGAGAAAAAAAGTTAACTCTGTGTGATGAATCCACACATCACCAAGCACTTTCACAGACACCTTCTTTGTTCTTTTTATGTAGGGATGTTCAGTTTCATCCCATAGGTTACAATGGGCTCCCAAATGTCCACTCACAAATTCTACAAAAAAAGTGATTCCAAGCTACTGAACCAGCAGAAAGTCTTAACTCTTTGACATGAATCCACAATCACAATGAAGTTTCACAGACAGCTTCTTTCTAGTTTTTTTTTTTTCCTGGGGATATTCCGTTATTACTTATAGGCCTCAATGAGCTCCCAAATGTCCCTCTCCAGATTCTATGTAAAGAGTGTGTCCAGCCTGCTAGATCTAAGTAAAGGTTTCACTCTGTGAGGTCAATACACACATCACAAAACAGGTTCACAGATGGCTTCTTTCTACTTTTTTATCTGGGGTTATACAGTTTTTCCCCATAGGTCTCAATGGGCTCCCAAATGTTCATTCACAGATTTCTGAATAGAGTGTTTTCAACCTGCTGAATTAAAAAAAAAAACTTTGAACTCTTTGAGATGAATCTTCTCCTTGGAAAACAGTTTCACAGATAGCTTCTTTGTAGTTTTTTTCTGGAGATACTCTGTTTTTACTTAAAGTCCTCGATGGGCTACAAATTGTTCCCTAACAGAATCTACAAAAAGAGTGTTTTCAAACAGCTACATCCAAAGTAAGGTTTAAATCTGTGAGATGAATCTACCCATCACAATTGAGTTTCATAGATAGCATCCTTCTAGTTTTTCTCAGGAAATATTAAGTTTTTTCAAATTGGCCTCAATGGATTCTCAAACTTTCTTTCAATATTATCCAAAAAGAGTGTCTCCAACGTGATGAAACAAAAGAAATATTTAACTCTGTGAGATGAGTCCACATATCAGAAAGAAGTTTCAAAGATAGTTTCTTTCTAGTTTTTACTTGGGGATATTACGTTTTTTTCCATAGGTCTTAATGGGCTCTGGGATATCCTTTCACAGATTCTACAATAATAGTGTTTCCAACATGCTGAATCAAAATAAACATTTAACCTTGTGAAATGAATCGTCACATCTTAAGGCAGTTTCCTCAATAGATTCTTTCCAGTTTTTATTTAGGGATATTCAGTTTTCCCACATAGGCCTAAATGGGCTCCCAAATGTCCCTTCACAGATTCTCCAAGAGAGTGTTTCCAACCTGGTGATTCAAAAGAAAGGCTTAACTCTGTGAGATCAAACCACACATTACAAAGCAGTTTCACATATAGCTTCTTCTTAGTTTTAATCTGGAGATATTTGGTTTTGCCCCATAGGCCTTGAAAGGTTCTAAAATGTCCAATGGCAGACTCTCCAAAAAGAGTGTTTCCAATCTTTTTATTTAAAAAATAAACTTTTAATTCTTTGAAATGAATCCTCTCCTCACAAAGCAGTTTCACAGATAGCTTCTTTGTGTTTCCAAACTGTTGAATCCAAAGAAAGGTGTAACCGAGTGAGATGAATACAAACATCACAAAGTACTTTCTCAGAAAGCTGCTTTCCAGTTTTTATCTGAAGATATTTACTTTTTCATCATAGGGCTCAATGCACTCCCAAATATCCCTTTGCAGATCCTACAAAAACAATGTTTCTAAACTGCTGAATGAAAAGAAAGGCTTAATTCTGAGAGATGTATGCACACATCAAAAAGCAGTTTCTCAGGTAGCTTCCTTCTAGCTTTTATCCTGGGATATTCACTTTACCAACGTTGGCCTCAATAAGACCCCAAATATCCATTCAGAGAATGGACAAAACAGTGCTTCCTAAGTGCTGAATCCAAAGAAAGTTTTAACTTTGTGAGATGAACGCACACTTCACAAAGCAGTTTCTCAGAAAGCTTCTTTCTAGTTTTTATATGAAGATATTTCCTTTTTCACCATAGGACTCACTGTGCTCCCAAATGTCAAATCAAGGATTCTACAAAAACAGATTTTCCAAACTGCTGAATTGTAAAAAAGTTTTAACTCTGTGAGATGAATGCCCACATCACAAAGCAGTTTCTCAAATAACTTCCTTCTGGTTTTTATCCTGGGATATTCACTTCTGCCTCATTGGCCACAATGAGCTCACATGGCCACTCACAGAATGGACAAAATCAGTGTTTCCAAACTATGAATCAAAAGAAACTGTTTAAATCTGTGAGTTGAATGCACACATCACAAAGCAGTTTCACAGAAAACTTCTTTCAAGTTTTTATCTGAAGATATTTCCTTTTTCACCACAGACCTGAATGTGCTACCAAATATCCCTGTGCACATTCTATGAAAACAGTGTTTCCAAATTGCTGAAGGAAAGAAAGGTTTAATTCTATGAGATGAATGGGAACATCCAAAACAGTTTCTCAGATAGCTTCCTTGTACTTTTTAGGTAACGTTTTGCTTTTTCACCATTGACCTCAATGAACTCCTAAATGTCCATTCACAGAATGGACAAAACAGTGTTCCCAAACTGCTGAATCCAAGCAGAGTTTAACTCTGTAAGATGAATGCACCCATCACAAAGCATTTTCTCAAAAGTTTCTAGCTTTTACCTATAGATATTTCTTATTTCACTGTAGCCTCAATGTGCTCCCAAATATCCCTGCGTAGATTCTATGAAAACAGTATTTCCAAACTGCTGAATGAAAACAAAGGTCTAACTGTGAGATAATGCACACATAACAAAGCAGTTTCTCAGATAATTCCTTCAGTTTTTATCCTGGTATTGTTCCTTTTCTGCCAGTGGTCTCAAGTGTGTGCCCAAATATCCATTCACAGAATGCACAAAAACAGTGTTTCCAAACTGTTGAATACAAAGAAATATTAAACTCTGTGGGATGAATGCAGCCATAAAAAAGCAATTTCTCAGCAAGCTTCTTTCTAGTTTTTATTTGAAGATATATTCTTTTTCACCACAGGTCTCAATGCGTTCCCAAATATCCCTTGGCAGATACCACAAAAGCAGTGTTTCCAAACTGCTGAATGAGAAAAGTTTAGCTCTGTGAGATGAAAGCTCACATCACAAATGGGTTTCTCAGACCTTCTTCTTTTTATCCTGGGATGTTCACTTTTTTGCTATTGGACTCAATGAGTTCCCAAATGTCCATTTTCACATTCCACAAAAACAGTGTTTCCAAACTGCTGGTTGAAAAGAAAAGTTCAACTCTGTGAGATGAATGCACACATCACAAAGCAGATTCTCAGATAGCTTTCTTCTACTTTATAACCTGGGATGTATGCTTTTTCACCATTGACCTCAAAGAGCTCTTAAATGTCCATTCTCAGATTATAAAAAACAGTGTTTCCAAACTGCTTAATGAAAATAAAGGTTTACCTCTGAGAGACGAATGTACACATCACAAAGCAGCTACTCAGAAAGTTTCTTTCTAGTGTTTATATGAAGATATTTCCTTTTTCACCAAATCACTCCCAAATATACCTTCCCAGATTCTACAAAAACAGTGTTCCCAAACTACTGAATGAAAAGAAAGGTTTAACTTGAGGAGATGAATGCACACATCACAATGCAGTTTCTAAGATAGCTTTGTTCTAGTTTTTGTCCTGGGATATTTGCTTTTTTGACATTGGCCTCAATGAGCTCCCAAATGTCAATTCAAAGAATTGACAAATAAAGGGTTTCCACAGTGCTGAATCCAAAGAAGGTTTTGATTCTGTGAGTTGAATGCACACATCAGAAAGCGTGTTCTCAAAAAGCTTCTTTCCACTTTTTATCTGAAGATATTTCTTTTTTACCTTAGGTCTCAATGTACTACCAAACATTCCTTCACAGAGTCTACAAAAACAGTGTTTCCAAACTGCTGAATGAAAAGAAAATTTTAACTCTGTGAGATGAATGCACATATCACAAAGCAGTTTCTCAGATAATTTTCTTTTACTTGTTATACAGGGATATTCACTTTTTCACCATTGGCCTCAATGAGCTCCCAAATGTCCATTTGTAGATTCTGCAAATGCAGTGTTTCCAAACTGCTGAATGAAAAGAAACGTTTCAGTTTGTGAGATGAATGCACACCTCACAAAGCGGTTTTGTCAGATAGTTTCCTTCTACTTTTTATCCTTGGACATTTGCTTTTTCATCATTGGACACAATGAGCTCCCAAATGTCCATTTGCAAATGGACAAACACAGTGTTTTCAAACTGCTGAATCGAAAGAAATGTTTAGCTCTGTGAGATCAATACCCACATACAAGGCAATTTTTCAGAAAGCCTCTCCATTTTTTATCTGAAGATATATTCTTTTTCACCACAGTCCCCTGTGTGCTCCCTCTGCAGATCTTACAAAAAACAAATGTTTGTAAACTGCTGAACGAAAAGAAAGGTTTAACCCTGTGAGATGAAGGCACACATCACAAAGCAGTTTCTCAGATAGCTTCCTTCCAGTTTTTATACTGTGATATTCCCTTTTTCACCATTGTCCTCAAAGAGCTCCAAAATGTCCATTCACAGAATAGACAAAAACAATGTTTCTAAACTGTTGAATCCAAAGAAAGTTTTAGCTCTGAGATGGAAGCAAACATCACATAGAAGTTTCTCAGAAAGCTTCTTTCTACTTTTTATCAGAAGGTATTTTCTTTTTCAACACAGTCCTCATTGCACTCTCAAATATCCCTTCGCAGCTTCTACAAAAGCAGTGTTTCCAAGCTGCTGAATGAAAAGAAAAGTTTAAATTGCAGAGATGAATGCATACATCACAAAACAGTTTCTCAGAAAGTTTTATAGTTTTTATTTGAAGATATTTTCTTTTTCACCATAGGCCTCAATGTATACCAAATATCCCTTCGCAAATTCTACAAAAACTGTTTCCAAATACTGAATGGAAAGAAAATTTTAACTCTGCTAGATGGATGCACACATCAAAAAGTGATTTTGCCGATAGCTTCCTTCTAGTTTTTATCCTGGAATATTTGCTTTTTCCCCATTAGTCTCAATGAGCTTTCAAATGGCCATACTCAGATTCTACAAAGACAGTGTCTCCAAACTTCTGAATGAAAAGAAAGGTTTAACTTTGTGAGATGAATGCACTCATCACAAAGCAGTTTGTCAGATAGCGTCTTTGCAGTTTTCATCCTTGGATATTTGCTTTTTCATTATTGGCCTCAATGAACTTCCCAAATGTCCATTGGCAGAATGGACAAAAACCATGTTTCCAAACTTCTGAATCCAAAGAAATGTTTGTCTCCATGAGATGACTGCACAACGCATTTAGCACTTTCTCAGAAAGCTTCTTTCGACTTCTTATCTGAATATAGTTTCTTTTTCACCATAATCCTCAATGCACTCCCAAATATTTCTTTGCAGATTCTACAATAAACGTGTGTTTCCAACCTGCTGAATAAATAAATATTTAACAATGTGAGATAATGAACACATCAAAAGCAGTTTCACAGATAGTGTCCTTCTACTTTTATCCTGGGATATTCACTTTTTCCACCAGGGGCCTCAATGAGCTCCCAAACATGCCTTCTCAGATTCTACGAAACAGTGTTTCCAAACTGCTGAAGGAAAGAAAGTTTTAACTCTGTAAGATAATTGCACACATCACAAAGTAGATTCTTAGATAGCTTCCTTCTAGTTTTTAACCTGAGATATTTGCTTCTTCACCATTGGCCTCAATGAACTCCTAAATGTCTACTCACAAATTGGACAAAAACAGTGTTTCCATACTTTTGAATCCAAAGAAAGGTTTAAATCTGTGAGATGAACACCCACATCATAAAGCAGTTTTTCAGAAAGCTTCTTTCTAGTTTTTATATGAAACTATTTCCTTTTTCACCATAGGCCTCAACGTGATCCCAAATATACCTTTACACATTCCACAAAAACAGTGCTTCCAAATTGATGAAAGAAAAGCAATGTTTAAATATGCAAGATGAAAGCACACACCACAAAGCAGCTTCTCATAGAGCTTCCTTCAAGTTTTTCCAGAGATACTCATATTTCCCCACTGGCCTCAATGAGCTCCCAAATGTCCATTTGCAGATGGGCAAAAACAGTGTTTGCAAACTGCTGAATCCAAAGAAAGGTTAAACTCTGTGAGATGAATGCACACATCACAAACCATTTTCTTAGAAGGCTTCTTTTCAGTTCGTATCTGAAATATTTCCATTTTCACCATAGACCTCAATATGCTACAAAATATCCCTTCACTGATTCTGTGAAAAAAGTGTTTCCAAACTGCTGAATGAAAAGAAAGGTTTAACTTTGTGAGATGAATGCACACATTACAAAGTGGTTTCACAGTAAGTTTCCTTCTGGTTTTTATATGAAGATATTTCCTTTTTTGCTATAGGCTTCAAAGTACTCCTAATATCCTTTCGCAGATTCTACAAAAACAGTGTTTCCAAACTGCTGAATGAAAGGTTTAACTCTGCGAGATAAATTCACACATAACAAAGTGGTTTCTCAGATAGATTCCCTCTAGTTTTTATCCTGGGATATTCATTTTTTTCGCCATTGACCTCAAATAGCTCCCAAATGTCCATTCGTAGAGTGGGCAAAAACAGTGTTTCCAAAATTCTGATTCCAAAGAAATATTTCACTCTGTGAGATGAATGCACACATCACAAAGCATATTCTTTGAAAGATTCTTTCTGGGTTTTTATCTGATGATATTTTCTTTTTCACCTTAGACTTCAAAATGCTCCCAAATATCCTTTTGCAGATTCTACAAAAACGGTGTTTCCAAACTGCTGAAAGAATACAAAATGTTTAACATTGGAGAATGCAAACATCACAAAGAGGTTTCTCACAAATATTCCTTCTCGTTTTTATCCTGTTCCATTCTTTTTATTGCCATTGGCCTCAATGGCTCCAAATGTACATTCACAGAATGGAAAAAACAGTGTTTCCAGACTGATTAATCCAAAGAGAAGTTTACTCTGTGAGATAATGCATACATCACAAAGCAGTTTCCCAGAAAGCTTTTTTCTGGTTTTTATATGAAGATATTTCCTTTTTCACCAAAGACCTCAATATGCTTTCAAATATCCCTTTGCAGATTCTACAAAAACAGTGTTTCCTAACTGCTTAATTAAAAGAAAAGTTTAATTCTGTGAGATGAATGCACACACCACAAAGCCATTTCTGTGACAGCTTCCTTCTACATTTTATCCTGGGATATTCTCTTCTTTGCCTTTGGCCTCAATTTGCACCCAAATACCCCTATGCAGATTCTGAAAAAACAGTGTTTCCAAACTGCTCAACGAAAAGAAGTTTAACTCTGTGAGATGAATGCACATATCACAGAGGAGTTTACCAGAAAGCTTTCTAGTATTTATCTGAATTTATTTCCTTTTTCACCATAGGCTTCAATGTGCTCTGAAATATCCCTTTGCAGATTCTGGAAAAAACACTGTTTCCAAACAGCTAATGAAAAAGAAAGGTTTCACTCTTCAGATGAATGCTCACATCATGAACGTTTTCTCAGATCTTCCTTCAAGTTTTTATCCTGGGATATTCACTTTTTCCTCTTTAGCCTTAAAGAGCCCACTGTCCATTCACAGACAGGGCAAAACCATGTTTTCCAAACTGCTGATACAAAAAGATTTAATTCCATGAATGAATGAACACATCCAAAAACGGTTCTCAGAAAGCTTCTTTCTAGTTATTATCGTAAGATATTTCATTTTTCACATAGACCTCAATGCACTCCCAAATATCCCTTCACAGTTCACACAAAAACATTGTTTCCAAACTGCTGAATGAAAAGAAAGGTTTAACTCTACAAGATGAATACACACATCACAAAGTGGATTCTCAGATAGATTCCTACTATATTTTATCCTGGGATATTGCTTTTTTGCCTTTGGCCTCAAAGAGCTCCCAAATATTCATTCACAGAATGTACAAAAACAGTGTTTTCATACTGCTGAATCCAAAGAAACGTTTTCCTCTGTGAGGTGAATGCCCATCACAAACCAGTTTCTTAGAAAGATTCTTTCTAGTTTTTATATGAATATATTTCCTTTTTTCACCATAGGCCTCAATATGCCCCCAAAATCCCTTTGCAGATTCTACAGTACACTGTTTCCAAACTGCAGAATGAAAAGAAAGGTTTAGCTCTGTGAGATGAATGCACACATCACAAAGGTGTTTTCAGATAGCTTCCCTCTAATTTTTATCCTGGGATAATTGCTATTTCCTATTGGCATCAATGAGATCCCAAATGTCCATTTGCAGAATAGAGAAAAACAGTGTTTCCAAACTGCTGACTGCAAAGAAAAGTTTAAATCTGTGAGATGAATATGCACATTACAAAGTAGTTTTTCATAAAGATTCTGTCTGCTTTTTATCTGAACATATTTCCTTTTTCACCATAGTACTAAATTCACTCCCAAATATTTCTTCACATATACTATGAAAATGGTGTTTCCAAATTGCTGAGTAAAAAGAAAAGTTTAACTCTGTAAGATGAATGCACATGTCAGAAAGCTGTTCCTCAGATAGCTTCCTTCTATTTTTTATCCTGGGATATTTGCTTTTTAACCATTTGCCTGAAAGAGCTCCCAAAAGTCCATTCTTGGATTCTACAAAAGAGTGTTTCCAAAATGCTGTGAGATGGAAGTACACATCACAAAGCACTTTTGCAGAAAGCTTCTATCTAGTTTTTATCTGAAGACATTTCATTTTTCACCATAGGCTTCAAGGTGCTCCTAGTTATCCTTTTGCAGAGTCTACCAAAACAGTGTTTTCAATCTGCTGAATGGAAATAAAGGTTTATTTCTGGGAGATGAATGTGCATATCACAAAGCAGTTTCTCAGATAGCTTCATCCTAGTTTATATCCCGGGATATTGGCTTTTATGCCACTGGCCTCAATGAGCTCCCAAATATCCATTCACAGAAAGAACAA
>NC_044557.1:38709442-38725563 GCF_007565055.1 Rhinopithecus roxellana
GTGAATGCAACGCACAGAGTTACACGTTTTCCTTCAGTGATCAGTTTGTTAACACGTTTCTGGAAATCTGCAATTAGATACTTCATAGCGCAATGAAGCTCATGCTGACAAAGGAAAAATTCTCAGATGAAAACAAAAGAAGCTTTCTTAGAAACTTCTTGGTGATGTGTGAATTCATCTCACAGAGTTACACTTATGTTTCCTGGAGCAGTCCATTAACACTGTTTTTGAGGAACCTGAGAAGGGCTTCTTTGGATGGCATTGAGGCCTACGCTGATAAAGGAAATTTCATCAGTTTAAAACGTGAAAAAAGCTTTCTGAGAAACTTCTTTCTGATCAGTGAGTTCATCTCACAGACTTACAACTCAATCCTCAGGAAGCAGTTTGCTCACACTCTTTCGTGGAAACTGCAAAGTGATATTGGGGAAGCCAAAGGGGCCCATGGTGAAAAAGGAGATGTCCTCACATAATAACTAAGAGAAGCTATTTGAGAGATTGCTTTCTGATGTGGGACTTCATCACCCGATTTTCCACCCTTCCCTTCTTGGAACACTTTGATAACAGTGTTCTCGTGGATTCCGCAATGTGATATTTGGGAGCTCATTGAGGGCTATGGTGAAAAAGGATATAACTCACATAATAACCAGAGAGAAGCTTTGTGAGAAACTGCACTGCCATGTGTGAATGCAACTCACAGAGTTACACATTTCTCTTCAGTGCTCAGTTTGTTACACAGTTTTCTGGAAATCTGCAATTAGATACTTCATAGCGCAATGAAGCCTACGGGACAAAGGGAAATATCTTCAGATGAAAACTAGAAAGAAGCTTATTAGAAACTTCTTGGTGATGTGTGTATTGATCTCACAGAGTTACACTTATGTTTCGTGGCAGCAGTTCATTAACACTGTCTTTGAGGAACCTGACATGGGCTTCTTGTAATCGCAATGAGGTCTACGCTGATAAAGGAAATTTCATCAGTTCAAAACCTGAAAGAAGCTTTCTGAGAAACTTCTTTCTGATCAGTGAGTTCATCTCACCGACTTACAACTTAAACCTCAGGAAGCAGTTGGCTCACACTCTTTTCGTGGAAACTGCAAAGTGATATTTGGGAGCCCATAGGGGCCCATGGTGAAAAAGGAAATATCCCTACATAATAACTAGAGAGAAGATTTTTGAGAGATTGCTTTCTGATGTGTGACTTCATCACACAGAATTCCACCCTTCCCTTCTTGGAACAGTTTGCTAACCCTGATGTCGTTTGATTCTGCAAAGTGATATTTGGGAGCCCGTAAGGGCCCATGGTGAGAAAGGAGATATCCTCACATAATACTAGAGAGAAGCTTTCTGAGATACTGCACTGCCATGTGTGAATGCAACTCACAGAGTTACACGTTTCTCTTCAGTGATCAGTTTGTTAACACAGTTTTCTGGAAACCTGCAATTAGATACTTCATAGCGCAATGAAGCCTAGGGTGACAAAGGAAATATCTTCAGATGAAAACTAGAAAGAAGCTTCTTAGAAACTTCTTGGTGATGTGTGAATTCATCTCACAGAGTTACACTTATGTTTCGTGGAGCAGTCCATTCACACTGTTTTTGAGGAACGTGAGAAGGGCATGTTTGGAATGTCATTGAGGCCTACTCTGATAAAGGAAATGTCATCAGTTCAAAAGGTGAAAGAAGCTTTCTGAGAAACTTCTTCTGATCAGTGAGTTCATCTCACAGACTTACAACTTAATCCTCAGGAAGCAGTTTGCTCACACTCTATTCGTGAAACTGCAAAGTGATATTTGGGAGCCCATAGGGGCCCATGGTGAAAAAGGAAAT
The DNA here is from genome assembly GCF_007565055.1 of Rhinopithecus roxellana. Taxonomy (NCBI): domain Eukaryota; kingdom Metazoa; phylum Chordata; class Mammalia; order Primates; family Cercopithecidae; genus Rhinopithecus; species Rhinopithecus roxellana. Next base: position 38,711,270 of record NC_044557.1, read on the forward strand.
ATCCTACATAAAAACTAGAGAGAAGCTTTATGAGAGATTGCTTTCTGATGTGTGACTTCGTCACACAGAGTTCCACCCTTCCATTCTTGGAACGTTTCTAACACGCTGTCGTTTGATTCTGCCAGTGATTATTTGGGAGAGCCCGTAGGGCCATGGTGATAAAGGAGATATCCTAACTAATAAAGAGAGAAGCTTTCTGAGAAGACCAACTGCATTGCCAGTGTGATGCCAAAACTCACATGAGTTACACGTTTCTCTTCAGGATCAGTTGTTAACACAGTTTTCTGGAAATCTGGGAAATTCTAGTCATAGCCGCAATGAAGTCATGTGACAGTAAATATTCTCATATGAAAACTAGAAAGAAGGTTTCTTAGAATTTCTTAGGATGGTGAATTCATCTCAAAGAGTTACACTTATGTTCGTTTAGCAGTCCATTAACACTGTTTTTTGAGGAACCTGAGAAAAGCTTTTTGTGATGGCATTGGAGTCCCCTACGATGTGTGATAAAGGAAAATGTCATCAGTTCAAAACGTGAAAGAAGCTCTTCTGAGATACTGCACTGCCATGTGTGAATGCAACTCACAGAGTTACACGTATCTCTTCAGTGATCAGTTTGTTAACACAGTTTTCTGGACATCTGCAATTAGATACTTCATAGCGCAATGAAGCCTACGGGTGACAAGGAAATATCTTCAGATGAACACTAGAAAGAAGCTTTCTTAGAAACTTCTTGGTGATGTGTGAATTCATCTCACAGAGTTACACTTATGTTTCGTGGAGCACTCCATAAACACTGTCTTTGAGTACCTGACAAGGGCTTCTTTGAATCGCATTGAGGTCTACGCTGATAAAGGAAATTTCATCAGTTGAAAACGTGAAAGAAGCTTTCTGAGAAACTTCTTTCTGATCAGTGAGTTCATGTCACAGACTTACAACGTACACCTCAGGAAGCAGTTTGCTACACTCTTTTCGTGGAAACTGCAAAGTGATACTTTGGGAGCCCATAGGGGTCCCATGGTGAAAAAGGAGATATCCTCACATAATAACTAGAGAGAAGCTTTTTGAGAGATTGCTTTCTGATGTGTGACTTCATCAAACAGAGTTCCACCCCTCCCTTCTTGGAACAGTTTGCTAACACTGTTGTCGTTTGATTCTGCAAAGTGATATTTGGGAGCCCAGTAACGGGCCCGTGGTGAAAAAGAAGATATCCTCACAGTAATAACTAGAGAGAAGCTTTCTGAGAAACTGCACTGCCATGTGTGAATGCAACTCACAGAGTACACGTTTCTCTTCAGTGATCAGTTTGTTAACACAGTTTTCTGGAAATCTGCAATTAGATACTTCATAGCGCAATGAAGCCTAGGGTGACAAAGGAAATATCTTCAGATGAAAACTAGAAAGAATCTTTCTTAGAAACTTCTTGGTGATGTGTGTATTGATCTCACAGAGTTACACTTATGTTTCGTGGAGGAGTCCATTAACACTGTCTTTGAGGATCCTGACAGTGGGCTTCTTTGAATAGCATTGAGGTCTACGCTGATAAAGGAAATTTCATCAGTTCAAAACGTGAAAGAAGCTTTCTGAGAAACTTCTTTCTGATCAGTGAGTTCATGTCACAGACTTACAACGTACACCTCAGGAAGCAGTTTGCTAACACTCTTTTCGTGGAAACCGGAAAGTGATATTTGGGAGCCCATATGGGCCCAGGGTGAAAAAGGAGATATCCTCACATAATAACTAGAGAGAAGCTTTTTGAGAGATTGCTTTCTGATGTGTGACTTCATCACCCAGAGTTCCACCTTCCCTTCTTGGAACAGTTTGCTAACACTTGTTCGTTGATTCTGCAAAGTGATATTTGGGAGCTCATAAGGGCCATGGTGAAAAAGGAGATATCCTCACATAATAACTAGAGAGAAGCTTTCTGAAAAACTGCACTTGCCATGTGTGAATGAAACTCACAGAGTTACACAGTTTCTCTTCAGTGATCAGTTTGTTAACACACTTTTCTGGAAATCTGCAATTAGATACTTCATAGCGCAATGAAGCCTTCGGTGACAAAGGAAATATTCTCAGATGAAAACTAGAAAGAAGCTTTCTTAGAAACTTCTGAGTGATGTGTGAATTCATCTCACAGAGTTACACTTATGTTTCGTGGAGCAGTCCATTAACACTGTTTTTGAGGAACCTGAGAAGGGTTTCTTTGGATGGCATTGAGGCCTACGCTGATAAAGGAAATTTCATCAGTTCAAAACGTGAAAGAAGCTTTCTGAGAAACTTCTTTCTGATCAGTGAGTTCATCTCACAGACTTACAACTTAAACCTCAGGAAGCAGTTTGTTCACACTCTTTTCGTGGAAACTGAAAAGTGATACTTTGGAGCCCATAGGGAGCCCATGGTGAAAAAGGAAATATCCTCACATAATAACTAGAGAGAAGCTTTTTGAGAGATTGCTTTCTGATGTGTGACTTCATCACACAGAGTTCCACCCTTCCCTTCTTGGAACAGTTTGCTAACACTGTTGTCGTTTGATTCTGCAAAGTGATATTTGGGAGCCCATAAGGGCCCATGGTGAAAAAGGAGATATCCTCACATAATAACTAGAGAGAAGCTTTCTGAGAAACTGCACTGCCATGTGTGAATGCAACTCACAGAGTTACACGTTTCTCTTCAGTGATCAGTTTGTTAACACAGTTTTCTGGAAATCTGCAATTAGATACTTCATAGCGCAATGAAGCCTACGGTGACAAAGGAAATATCTTCAGATGAAAACTAGAAAGAAGCTTTCTTAGAAACTTCTTGGTGATGTGTGTATTGATCTCACAGAGTTACACTTATGTTTCGTGGAGCAGTCCATTAACACTGTCTTTGAGGAACCTGACATGGGCTTCTTTGAATCGCATTGAGGTCTACGCTGATAAAGGAAATTTCATCAGTTCAAAACGTGAAAGAAGCTTTCTGAGAAACTTCTTTCTGATCAGTGAGTTCATCTCACAGACTTACAACGTACACCTCAGGAAGCAGTTTGCTAACACTCTTTTCGTGGAAACTGCAAAGTGATATTTGGGAGCCCATAGGGGCCCATGGTGAAAAAGGATATATGCTCACATAATAACTAGAGAGAAGCTTTTTGAGAGATTGCTTTCTGATGTGTGACTTCATCACCCAGATTTCCACCCTTCCCTTCTTGGAACACTTTGATAACAGTGTTCTCGTGGATTCAACAAGGTGATATTTGGGAGCTCATTGAGGGCTATGGTGAAAAAGGAGATATCCTCACATAATAACTAGAGAGAAGCTTTCTGAGAAACTGCACTGCCATGTGTGAATGCAACTCACAGAGTTACACGTTTCTCTTCAGTGATCAGTTTGTTAACACAGTTTTCTGGAAATCTGCAATTAGATACTTCATAGCGCAATGAAGCTCATGCTGACAAAGGAAATATTCTCAGATGAAAACTAGAAAGAAGCTTTCTTAGAAACTTCTTGGTGATGTGTGAATTCATCTCACAGAGTTACACTTATGTTTCGTGGAGCAGTCCATTAACACTGTTTTTGAGGAACCTGAGAAGGGCTTCTTTGGATGGCATTGAGGCCTACGCTGATAAAGGAAATTTCATCAGTTTAAAACGTGAAAGAAGCTTTCTGAGAACCTTCTTTCTGATCAGTGAGTTCATCTCACAGACTTACAACTCAATCCTCAGGAAGCAGTTTGCTCACACTCTTTTCGTGGAAACTGCAAAGTGATATTGGGGAGCCCAAAGGGGCCCATGGTGAAAAAGAAGATGTCCTCACACAATAACTAGAGAGAAGCTTTTTGAGAGAATGCTTTCTGATGTGGGACTTCAACACCCAGATTTCCACCCTTCCCTTCTTGGAACACTTTGATAACAGTGTTCTCGTGGATTCCGCAATGTGATATTTGGGAGCTCATTGAGGGCTATGGTGAAAAAGGATATAACCTCACATAATAACCAGAGAGAAGCTTTGTGAGAAACTGCACTGCCATGTGTGAATGCAACTCACAGAGTTACACATTTCTCTTCAGTGCTCAGTTTGTTAACACAGTTTTCTGGAAATCTGCAATTAGATACTTCATAGCGCAATGAAGCCTACGGTGACAAAGGAAATATCTTCAGATGAAAACTAGAAAGAAGCATTCTTAGAAACTTCTTCGTGATGTGTGTATTGATCTCACAGAGTTACATTTATGTTTCGTGGAGCAGTCCATTAACACTGTTTTTGAGGAACCTGAGAAGGGTTTCTTTGGATGGCATTGAGGCCTACGCTGATAAAGGAAATTTCATCAGTTCAAAACGTGAAAGAAGCTTTCTGAGAAACTTCTTTCTGATCAGTGAGTTCATCTCACAGACTTACAACTCAATCCTCAGGAAGCAGTTTGCTCACACTCTTTTCGTGGAAACTGCAAAGTGATATTGGGGAGCCCAAAGGGGCCCATGGTGAAAAAGGAGATGTCCTCACATAATAACTAGAGAGAAGCTTTTTGAGAGAGTGCTTTCTGATGTGGGACTTCATCACCCAGATTTCCACCCTTCCCTTCTTGGAACACTTTGTTAACAGTGTTCTCGTGGATTCCACAATGTGATATTTGGGAGCTCATTGAGGGCTATGGTGAAAAAGGATATAACCTCACATAATAACCAGAGAGAAGCTTTGTGAGAAACTGCACTGCCATGTGTGAATGCAACTCACAGAGTTACACATTTCTCTTCAGTGCTCAGTTTGTTAACACAGTTTTCTGGAAATCTGCAATTAGATACTTCATAGCGCAATGAAGCTCATGCTGAGAAAGGAAAAATTCTCAGATGAAAACAAAAAGAAGCTTTCTTAGAAACTTCTTGGTGATGTGTGAATTCATCTCACAGTGTTACACTTATGTTTCGAGGAGCAGTCCATTAACACTGTCTTTGAGGAACCTGACAAGGGCTTCTTTGAATCGCATTGAGGTCTACGCTGATAAAGGAAATTTCATCAGTTCAAAACGTGAAAGAAGCTTTCTGAGAAACTTCTTTCTGATCAGTGAGTTCATGTCACAGACTTACAACGTACACCTCAGGAAGCAGTTTGCTAACACTCTTTTCGTGGAAACTGCAAAGTGATATTTGGGAGCCCATAGGGGCCCATGGTGAAAAAGGAGATATCCTCACATAATAACTAGAGAGAAGCTTTTTGAGAGATTGCTTTCTGATGTGTGACTTCATCACCCAGAGTTCCACCCTTCCCTTCTTGGAACACTTTGATAACAGTGTTCTCGTGGATTCAGCAAAGTGATATTTGGGAGCTCATTGAGGGCCTATGGTGAAAAAGGAGATATCCTCACATAATAACTAGAGAGAAGCTTTCTGAGAAACTGCACTGCCATGTGTGAATGCAACTCACAGAGTTACACGTTTCTCTTCAGTGATCAGTTTGTTAACACAGTTTTCTGGAAATCTGCAATTAGATACTTCATAGCACAATGAAGCCTACGGTGATAAAGGAAATATCTTCAGATGAAAACTATAAAGAAGCTTCCTTAGAAACTTCTTGGTGATGTGTGTATTGATCTCACAGAGTTACACTTATGTTTCGTGGAGCAGTCCATTAACACTGTCTTTGAGGAACCTGACATGGGCTTCTTTGAATCGCATTGAGGTCTACGCTGATAAAGGAAATTTCATCAGTTCAAAACGTGAAAGAAGCTTTCTGAGAAACTTCTTTCTGATCAGTGAGTTCATGTCACAGACTTACAACGTACACCTCAGGAAGCAGTTTGCTAACAGTCTTTTCGTGGAAACTGCAAAGTGATATTTGGGAGCCCATAGGGGCCCATGGTGAAAAAGGATATATGCTCACATAATAACTAGAGAGAAGATTTTTGAGAGATTGCTTCCTGATGTGTGACTTCAGCACCCAGATTTCCACCCTTCCATTCTTGGAACACTTTGATAACAGTGTTCACGTGGATTCAACAAGGTGATATTTGGGAGCTCACTGAGGGCTATGGTGAAAAAGGAGATATCCTCACATAATAACTAGAGAGATGCTTTCTGAGAAACTGCACTGCCATGTGTGAATGCAACTCACAGAGTTACACGTTTCTCTTCAGTGATCAGTTTGTTAACACAGTTTTCTGGAAATCTGCAATTAGATACTTCATAGCGCAATGAAGCTCATGCTGACAAAGGAAAAATTCTCAGATGAAAACAAAAAGAAGCTTTCTTAGAAACTTCTTGGTGATGTGTGAATTCATCTCACAGAGTTACACTTATGTTTCCTGGAGCAGTCCATTAACACTGTTTTTGAGGAACCTGAGAAGGGCTTCTTTGGATGGCATTGAGGCCTACGCTGATAAAGGAAATTTCATCAGTTTAAAACGTGAAAAAAGCTTTCTGAGAAACTTCTTTCTGATCAGTGAGTTCATCTCACAGACTTACAACTCAATCCTCAGGAAGCAGTTTGCTCACACTCTTTTCGTGGAAACTGCAAAGTGATATTGGGGAGCCCAAAGGGGCCCATGGTGAAAAAGGAGATGTCCTCACATAATAACTAGAGAGAAGCTTTTTGAGAGATTGCTTTCTGATGTGGGACTTCATCACCCAGATTTCCACCCTTCCCTTCTTGGAACACTTTGATAACAGTGTTCTCGTGGATTCCGCAATGTGATATTTGGGAGCTCATTGAGGGCTATGGTGAAAAAGGATATAACCTCACATAATAACCAGAGAGAAGCTTTGTGAGAAACTGCACTGCCATGTGTGAATGCAACTCACAGAGTTACACATTTCTCTTCAGTGCTCAGTTTGTTAACACAGTTTTCTGGAAATCTGCAATTAGATACTTCATAGCGCAATGAAGCCTACGGTGACAAAGGAAATATCTTCAGATGAAAACTAGAAAGAAGCTTTATTAGAAACTTCTTGGTGATGTGTGTATTGATCTCACAGAGTTACACTTATGTTTCGTGCAGCAGTCCATTAACACTGTCTTTGAGGAACCTGACATGGGCTTCTTTGAATCGCAATGAGGTCTACGCTGATAAAGGAAATTTCATCAGTTCAAAACCTGAAAGAAGCTTTCTGAGAAACTTCTTTCTGATCAGTGAGTTCATCTCACCGACTTACAACTTAAACCTCAGGAAGCAGTTGGCTCACACTCTTTTCGTGGAAACTGCAAAGTGATATTTGGGAGCCCATAGGGGCCCATGGTGAAAAAGGAAATATCCCTACATAATAACTAGAGAGAAGATTTTTGAGAGATTGCTTTCTGATGTGTGACTTCATCACACAGAATTCCACCCTTCCCTTCTTGGAACAGTTTGCTAACCCTGATGTCGTTTGATTCTGCAAAGTGATATTTGGGAGCCCGTAAGGGCCCATGGTGAGAAAGGAGATATCCTCACATAATAACTAGAGAGAAGCTTTCTGAGATACTGCACTGCCATGTGTGAATGCAACTCACAGAGTTACACGTTTCTCTTCAGTGATCAGTTTGTTAACACAGTTTTCTGGAAACCTGCAATTAGATACTTCATAGCGCAATGAAGCCTAGGGTGACAAAGGAAATATCTTCAGATGAAAACTAGAAAGAAGCTTTCTTAGAAACTTCTTGGTGATGTGTGAATTCATCTCACAGAGTTACACTTATGTTTCGTGGAGCAGTCCATTCACACTGTTTTTGAGGAACGTGAGAAGGGCATGTTTGGATGTCATTGAGGCCTACTCTGATAAAGGAAATGTCATCAGTTCAAAAGGTGAAAGAAGCTTTCTGAGAAACTTCTTTCTGATCAGTGAGTTCATCTCACAGACTTACAACTTAATCCTCAGGAAGCAGTTTGCTCACACTCTATTCGTTGAAACTGCAAAGTGATATTTGGGAGCCCATAGGGGCCCATGGTGAAAAAGGAAATATCCCTACATAATAACTAGAGAGAAGCTTTATGAGAGATTGCTTTCTGATGTGTGACTTCGTCACACAGAGTTCCACCCTTCCCTTCTTGGAACGGTTTGCTAACACTGATGTCGTTTGATTCTGCAAAGTGATATTTGGGAGCCCGTAAGGGCCCATGGTGATAAAGGAGATATCCTCACATAATAACTAGAGAGAAGCTTTCTGAGAAACTGCATTGCCAAGTGTGAATGCAACTCACAGAGTTACACGTTTCTCTTCAGTGATCAGTTTGTTAACACAGTTTTCTGGAAATCTGCAATTAGATACTTCATAGCGCTATGAAGCTCATGCTGACAGTAAATATTCTCATATGAAAACTAGAAAGAAGCTTTCTTAGAAAATTCTTAGTGATGTGTGAATTCATCTCACAGAGTTACACTTATGTTTCGTTTAGCAGTCCATTAACACTGTTTTTGAGGAACCTGAGAAAAGCTTTTTGGATGGCATTGAGGCCTACGCTGATAAAGGAAATGTCATCAGTTCAAAACGTGAAAGAAGCTTTCTGAGATACTGCACTGCCATGTGTGAATGCAACTCACAGAGTTACACGTTTCTCTTCAGTGATCAGTTTGTTAACACAGTTTTCTGGAAATCTGCAATTAGATACTTCATAGCGCAATGAAGCCTACGGTGACAAAGGAAATATCTTCAGATGAAAACTAGAAAGAAGCTTTATTAGAAACTTCTTGGTGATGTGTGTATTGATCTCACAGAGTTACACTTATGTTTCGTGCAGCAGTCCATTAACACTGTCTTTGAGGAACCTGACATGGGCTTCATTGAATCGCATTGAGGTCTACGCTGATAAAGGAAATTTCATCAGTTCAAAACGTGAAAGAAGCTTTCTGAGAAACTTCTTTCTGATCAGTGAGTTCATCTCACAGACTTACAACTTAAACCTCAGGAAGCAGTTCGTTCACACTCTTTTCGTGGAAACTGAAAAGTGATACTTTGGAGCCCATAGGGGTCCACAGTGAAAAAGGAAATATCCCCACATAATAACTAGAGAGAAGCTTTTTGAGAGATTGCTTTCTGATGTGTGACTTCATCAAACAGAGTTCCACCCCTCCCTTCTTGGAACAGTTTGCTAACACTGTTGTCGTTTGATTCTGCAAAGTAATATTTGGGAGCCCGTAACGGCCCGTGGTGAAAAAGAAGATATCCTCACGTAATAACTAGAGAGAAGCTGTCTGAGAAACTGCACTGCCATGTGTGAATGCAATTCACAGAGTTACACGTTTCTCTTCAGTGATCAGTTTGTTAACACAGTTTTCTGGAAATCTGCAATTAGATACTTCATAGCGCAATGAAGCCTAGGGTGACAAAGGAAATATCTTCAGATGAAAACTAGAAAGAAGCTTTCTTAGAAACAGCTTGGTGATGTGTGTATTGATCTCACAGAGTTACACTTATGTTTCGTGGAGGAGTCCATTAACACTGTCTTTGAGGATCCTGACGTGGGCTTCTTTGAATAGCATTGAGGTCTACGCTGATAAAGGAAATTTCATCAGTTCAAAACGTGAAAGAAGCTTTCTGAGAAACTTCTTTCTGATCAGTGAGTTCATGTCACAGACTTACAACGTACACCTCAGGAACCAGTGTGCTAACACTCTTTTCGTGGAAACTGCAAAGTGATATTTGGGAGCCCATAGGCGCCCATGGTGAAAAAGGATATATGCTCACATAATAACTAGAGAGAAGCTTTATGAGAGATTGCTATCTGATGTGTGACTTCATCACACAGATTTCCACGCTTCCTTTCTTGGAACTCTTTGATAACAGTGTTCTCGTGGATTCAACAAAGTTATATTTGGGAGCTCATTGAGGGCTATGGTGAAAAAGGAGATATTCTCACATAATAACTAGAGAGAAGCTTTCTGAGAAACTGCACTGCCATGTGTGAATACAACTCACAGAGTTACACGGTTCTCTTCAGTGATCAGTTTGTTAACACAGTTTTCTGGAAATCTGCAATTAGATACTTCATAGCGCAATGAATCTCATGCTGACAAAGGAAATATTCTCAGATGAAAACTAGAAAGAAGCTTTCCTAGAAACTTCTGAGTGATGTGTGAATTCATCTCACAGAGTTACACTTATGTTTCGTGGAGCAGTCCATTAACACTGTTTTTGAGGAACCTGAGAAGGGTTTCTTTGGATGGCATTGAGGCCTACGCTGATAAAGGAAATTTCATCAGTTCAAAACGTGAAAGAAGCTTTCTGAGAAACTTCTTTCTGATCAGTGAGTTCATCTCACAGACTTACAACTTAAACCTCAGGAAGCAGTTCGTTCACACTCTTTTCGTGGAAACTGAAAAGTGATACTTTGGAGCCCATAGGAGCCCATGGTGAAAAAGGAAATATCCTCACATAATAACTAGAGAGAAGCTTTTTGAGAGATTGCTTTCTGATGTGTGACTTCATCACACAGAGTTCCACCCTTCCCTTCTTGGAACAGTTTGCTAACACTGTTGTCGTTTGATTCAGCAAAGTGATATTTGGGAGCCCATAAGGGCCCATGGTGAAAAAGGAGATATCCTCACATAATAACTAGAGAGAAGCTTTGTGAGAAACTGCACTGCCATGTGTGAATGCATCTCACAGAGTTACACGTTTCTCTTCAGTGATCAGTTTGTTAACGCAGTTTTCTGGAAATCTGCAATTAGGATACTTCATAGCGCAATGAAGCCTAGGGTGACAAAGGAAATATCTTCAGATGAAAACTAGAAAGAAGCTTTCTTAGAAACTTCTTGGTGTTGTGTGTATTGATCTCACAGAGTTACACTTATGTTTCGTGCAGCAGTCCATTAACACTGTCTTTGAGGAACCTGACATGGGCTTCATTGAATCGCATGGAGGTCTACGCTGATAAAGGAAATTTCATCAGTTCAAAACGTGAAAGAAGCTTTCTGAGAAACTTCTTTCTGATCAGTGAGTTCATCTCACAGACTTACAACGTACACCTCAGAAAGCAGTTTGCTAATACTCTTTTCGTGGAAACTGCAATGTGATATTTGGGAGCCCATAGGGGCCCATGGTGAAAAAGGATATATGCTCACATAATAACTAGAGAGAAGCTTTTTGAGAGATTGCTTTCTGATGTGTGACTTCATCACACAGATTTCCACCCTTCCCTTCTTGGAACACTTTGATAACAGTGTTCTCGTGGATTCAACAAGGTTATATTTGGGAGCTCATTGAGGGCTATAGTGAAAAAGGAGATATTCTCACATAATAACTAGAGAGAAGCTTTCTGAGAAACTGCACTGCCATGTGTGAATGCAACTCACAGAGTTACACGTTTCTCTTCAGTGATCAGTTTGGTAACACAGTTTTCTGGAAATCTGCAATTAGATACTTCATAGCGCAATGAAGCTCATGCTGGCAAAGGAAATATTCTCAGATGAAAACTAGAAAGAAGCTTTCCCAGAAACTTCTTGGTGATGAGTGAATTCATCTCACAGAGTTACATTGATGTTTCGTGGAGCAGTCCATTAACACAGTTTTTGAGGAACCTGACAAGGGCTTCTTTGGATGGCATTGAGGCCTACGCTGTTAAAGGAAATTTCAACAGTTCAAAACGTGAAAGGAGCTTTCTGAGAAACTTCTTTCTGATCAGTGAGTTCATCTCACAGACTTACAACTTAAACCTCAGGAAGCAGTTTGCTCACAATCTTTTCATGGAAACTGAAAAGAGATTCTTTGGAGCCCATAGGGGCCCATGGTGAAAAAGGAAATATCCTCACATAATAACTAGAGAGAAGCTTTTTGAGACATTCCTTTCTGATGTGTGACTTCGTCACACAGAGTTCCACCCTTCCCTTCTTGGAACAGTTTGCTAACACTGTTGTCGTTTGATTCTGCAAAGTGATATTTGGGAGCCCATAAGGGCCCATGGTGAAAAAGAAGATATCCTCACATAATAAATAGAGAGAAGCTTTCTGAGAAACTGCACTGCCATGTGTGAATGCAACTCACAGAGTTACACGTTTCTCTTCAGTGATCAGTTTGTTAACACAGATTTCTGGAAATCTGCAATTAGATACTTCATAGCGCAATGAAGCCTTCGGTGACAAAGAAAATGTTCTCAGATGAAAACTAGAAAGAAGCTTTCTTAGAAACTTCTTGGTGTTGTGTGTATTGATCTCACAGAGTTACACTTATGTTTCGTGCAGGAGTCCATTAACACTGTCTTTGAGGAACCTGACATGGGCTTCATTGAATCGCATGGAGGTCTACGCTGATAAAGGAAATTTCATCAGTTCAAAACGTGAAAGAAGCTTTCTGAGAAACTTCTTTCTGATCAGTGAGTTCATCTCACAGACTTACAACGTACACCTCAGAAAGCAGTTTGCTAATACTCTTTTCGTGGAAACTGCAAAGTGATATTTGGGAGCCCATAGGGGCCCATGGTGAAAAAGGAAATATCCTCACATAATAAACTAGAGAGAAGCTTTTTGAGAGATTGCTTTCTGATGTGTGACTTCATCACCAGAGTTCCACCCTTCCCTTCTTGGAACACTTTGCTAACAGTGTTTTCGTTTGATTCAGCAAAGTGATATTTGGGAGCCCATAGGGCCCATGGTGAAAAAGGAGATATCCTCACATAATAACTAGAGAGAAGCTTTCTGAGAAACTGCACTGCCATGTGTGAATGCAACTCACAGAGTTACACGTTTCTCTTCAGTGATCAGTTTGTTAACACAGTTTTCTGGAAATCTGCAATTAGATACTTCATAGCGCAATGAAGCCTACTGCTGACAAAGGAAATATCTCAGATGAAAACTAGAAAGAAAGCTTTCTTAGAAACTTCTTGGTGATGTGTGAATTCATCTCACAGAGTTACACTTATGTTTCGTGGAGCAGTCCATTAACACTGTCTTTGAGGAACCTGAGCAAGGGCTTCTTTGAATCGCATTGAGGTCTACGCTGATAAAGGAAATTTCATCAGTTCAAAACGTGAAAGAAGCTTTCTGAGAAACTTCTTTCTGATCAGTGAGTTCATGTCACAGACTTACAACGTACACCTCAGGAAAGCAGTTTGCTAACACTCTTTTCGTGGAAACTGCAAGTGATATTTGGGAGCCCATAGGGGCCCATGGTGAAAAAGGATATATGCTCACATAATAACTAGAGAGAAGCTTTTGAGAGATTGCTTTCTGATGTGTGACTTCATCACCCAGAGTTCCACCCTTCCCTTCTTGGAACACTTTGATACACTGTTGTCGTGGATTCTGCAAAGTTATATTTGGGAGCTCATGAGGGCTATGGTGAAAAAGGAGATATCCTCACATAATAACTAGAGAGAAGCTTTGTGAGAAACTGCACTGCCATGTGTGAATGCAACTCACAGAGTTACACGTTTCTCTTCAGTGATCAGTTTGTTAACACAGTTTTCTGGAAATCTGCAATTAGATACTTCATAGCACAATGAAGCTCATGCTGACAAAGGAAATATACTCAGATGAAAACTAGAAAGCTTTGACAAAGGAAATATTCTCAGATGAAAACTAGAAAGAAGCTTTCCTAGGAACTTCTTGGTGATGTGTGAATTCATCTCACAGAGTTACACTTATGTTTGTGGAGCAGTCCATTAACACTGTTTTTGAGGAACCTGAAAAGGGTTTCTTTGGATGGCATTGAGGTCTACGCTGATAAAGAAAATTTCATCAGTTCAAAACGTGAAAGATGCTTTCTGAGAAACTTCTTTCTGATCAGTGAGTTCATCTCACAGACTTATAACTTAAACCTCAGGAAGCAGTTTGTTCACACTGTTTTCGTGGAAACTGAAAAGTGATACTTTGGAGCCCATAGGGGCCCATGGTGAAAAAGGAAATATCCTCACATAATAACTAGAGAGAAGCTTTTTGAGAGATTGCTTTCTGATGTGTGACTTCATCACACAGAGTTCCACCCTTCCCTTCTTGGAACAGTTTGCTAACACTGTTGTCGTTTGATTCTGCAAAGTGATATTTGGGAGCCCATAAGGGCCCATGGTGAAAAAGGAGATATCCTCACATAATAACTAGAGAGAAGCTTTCTGAGAAACTGCACTGCCATGTGTGAATGCAACTCACAGAGTTACACGTTTCTCTCAGTGAAGTTTTTAACACAGTTTTCTGGAAATCTGCAATTAGATACTTCATAGCGCAATGAAGCCTAGGGTGACAAAGGAAATATCTTCAGATGAAAACTAGAAAGAATCTTTCTTAGAAACTTCTTGGTGATGTGTGTATTGATCTCACAGAGTTACACTTATGTTTCGTGGAGCAGTCCATTAACACTGTCTTTGAGGATCCTGACATGGGCTTCTTTGAATCGCATTGAGGTCTACGGTGATAAAGGAA